>NC_067400.1:178694362-178994362 GCF_016432865.1 Antechinus flavipes | reverse complement strand
TTCTTCATTCCCTGTGGCAAAACCGTCCATTCATATCTTTTATAAGGCTCAGCTAAATTGACACTGGGCACCGAAAAGGCAAATCTCTTCATATCCTCCTTATCCAGAGGAATGGAATAGAAACAATCCTTGATGTCTATAACCCAAAGAGGCCATTCTCTAGGAAGCTGAGTAGGAGATGGAAGTCCAGGCTGAAGAGTTCCCATAGTTTCCATCTGTTCGTTCACTTTTCTTAAATCAGTGAGCATCCTCCATTTTCCCGATTTCTTTTTTACAACGAACACTGGTGAATTCCAAGGACTTAGAGAAGGTTGTAAATGCCCTTGTTCAAGCTGCTCCTGTACTATATCTAATAAGGCCTGAATTTTATTGCTACTTAAGGGCCACTGTTCTATCCACACTGGTGTATCAGTTTTCCATTGGATAGGAATAGGTGAAAGTGTTGGCAGGCCTTCAACAGCAGCCCTGCTTAAAAAACCGAAGTACTCATTTTTAAACCCAATTGTTGTAAAACGTCTCTTCCCCACAGATTGATGGGGATTTTTTCAACTATAAAAGGAGTAAAAACTCCTGTTTTGCCTTCAAAAGTCCATTCATAGGGGCAGCACTAACTTCAGCTGCTATTGATCCTCCTACTCCAGACATATAGGTATCTGCTTTAATCTTTGGCCAGTGACTGGGCCAACTGGCACCTCTAATAACTGTACGATCTGCACCTGTGTCTACCAATCCTTCCAATGGTAGGCCATTTATATAGATAGTGAGCATAGGTCGATCAGCCGTTACAGCTGCTGTCCAGTATATTCCTGGTTTTTGTCGTCTGGAGTCAGAACCTGGGTGACTATCACGAGGCTGCTTATTAGGATTCTGTATGAGTAAACCTGATGCTACTACGTCTCCTGGGTGATAAGTCACACATTGTCTACCTGTATTAGTGACTGGGATATTATCTACACATTCCCCAGTTTCCCACATCAGTGTGTGGATGGACACTGTTTTGTACATACAAGGAGGTGAAATGGTCAAGCCTACTGTGCCTGGAGGTAGGGATCCATAGGCTGGAGAGGAACAGATTTCACCTCTCCAGGGGGTATCTCAGTTGTCCCAGCTGCATACAGCTCTATTCTCCCCAATTGTAATTCCCTTCTGCCATCAGGTTGCTTCCTGGCTGGTTGACTGTGTAATCCCCTTCTCCCATCATATGGCTTTCTGGCTGATTGATCATGTCTGGGGACTGGACTTCTAGGCCCTCCCTGGGTGCACTATTGGCTGCCATCATGCCCCAAGTGTTTTTTGCCTTGGGCCCTGGGGCTGGGCCCCTCATCCCGTTTCCCTGAATCTGTCTGCATTCTGAGGCCCAATGGAAGCCTCTGTTGTATTTTGGACATGGGGTTTGGGGTCTTGTTCTCCCACCTTGTTTTCCCATTCTATCTCTATACCAACATTGAGCTTTCAGATGTCCTACTTTTCCACACTGAAAGCATCTGCGGATCTCTCTGGAAGTCCCTTGCCAAGAGGGACTCTGTCTTCTCATGTTTGGATTTTGGGAAGTCTGCATCATAGCCTGGCTATAAAAGGCACCTGTGCCCACTGTGGCACAGCGTCTTATGGGCTCCTCTAAAGGAGCATCCTTGTGCAGTCCTAGTATAATTCTTCTGCAAACCTCATTAGCATTTTCCTTAGCAAGTTGCCTTATCAAAATGTCTGTTATTGGATTTTCTCCATTTGTTCTTATGATAGCTGTCTGCAAGCATCCCACAAAGTCAGCGAAGGGTTCATTTGGCCCTTGTGTTATTTTTGTGAAGGCCCCCCCCTTGTCGTCTTTATTGTGAAGAGAAGCCCACGCTTT
The DNA here is from genome assembly GCF_016432865.1 of Antechinus flavipes. Lineage (NCBI taxonomy): Eukaryota > Metazoa > Chordata > Mammalia > Dasyuromorphia > Dasyuridae > Antechinus > Antechinus flavipes. The sequence continues at coordinate 178,992,513 of NC_067400.1, read as the reverse complement.
GATAGCATTATCAGCAATTTGCTGATATGCTGCTACAGAATAACTAATTTGTGCTGCGACATCTGCATAAGGACCGACACCTGTTAGTAGGTCACAGGTGATTGCAGTATGAACTCCACTTTGAATATTTTGTTGGGCTTGTATCCTACAGAGCTCACTATATTCAGAAAGCCACAAGTAGTTCTGTCCAGGTTCTAGGCATATTTTTGCTATAGATTTCCAGTCATTAGGGTCAAGATTTCAAAAGACAAATTTTGTAATAGCATCTTAACATAAGCTGATGTAGCCCCATAAAGAGTGCAAGCTTTTTTCAGGTCTTTGAGGATTTCTATATCAAAAGGTGAGTATCTTCTACTTTCTTGACCTGAAGAATTAAACTGTTGAATTACAGGAAAAATGTGGTTTTGAAATTCTGATACATTTTTCCCTTCTTCTCTGGCCTTAATTAGTCCCTTTTGCAATCTACTCATAGGAGCAGCTGGACGCTGGGGGGGAGGTGCTGGATGCTGGGGGGGAGGTGCTGGATGCTGGGGGGGAGGTGCTGGATGCTGGGGGGGAGGTGCTGGTGCTGTCACTCTGCCCCCCCCACTACCCCTCCTCCCTCCATCCCGGAGGGTGGAGTTGATGAAGGAGAGTCAATTACCTGCTCTTCAGGTGGGGCTGAGGCTGCCTCAGATTCACCCTGCCCTTGAGCCTCACTTAAGTCTTCATGCCCTGTGGGGATATGGTCATTAATCTGTTCTTTGTCTTCCTCCTTTATCTCAGGCTTCCCCCTTTGGCTATTCCTAGAGTTTTTTCCTTTTCTCCTAGAACAAATACGGTATTTTAAGGCCATCTGTATCGTATTGTATAAAAAGAATACTTCAATGGAAACTGAACGAGGACCGTTTTCATTGTAATATGCGGAGAGCTGTTGACCAACCAATGCCCAGTTTTTTAGAGCGATTTGCTCTTCCTCTAAGAGCCAAGGGGAGGTGGGTTTTAATGTAGCCAGAAGTCTAGCTACCTGTCCCCAAGTTACAAGTAGCCCTTGATCTTCTATCAGCTTAAGCAGGCTTTCTATAGCACCACTCCTGGGTGGGGCTTGGGTTGGGGGGGTTGGGGTGGGGGATGGAGAATCTTTACCTAGAATCTGTCCCATTTCAGCCAAAAAAGGTTGTACTCACTCAGTTCCTGGTTACTGGAGACTTCTTCAGTGAAAGTAGGGTCCTTGGTTCCCACGCTTGGGCGCCAAATGTTATGAGTTCAAATGTTGGAGTTTGTTCTTCTCAGGGCAAAGCCGGTTTAGAGGCTTGGAGTCCTTCGGATGTCTCCAAATCCAAAGGTTCTGTCCTTCAGCCTCTGCCTCTGCTTTCTTCTGCCTCCAACCAAGACAGAGATGGAGGGTCTCTCTTATCTCCTTCTGGGGAGCCCAGCCACCAACTTGCCACGGAGAGAGGGCTTCTGGCGTAGCTCCACTGAAATCCGTCAAAGTGTTCTCTGCACCAGAGTCGTTCCTCTCGAGTCCAGCGCGATCAGCCAGCCAAGAGGAAAAAATGTATTCTGCCATAGATCCCTCATCGCTGGCCTTTTATCTGCCTCTTCTGAGAGAATGGGATTATGGGTTTTCTTCCATAGTGCTCTCTGGCCCAATGAGCTTTAAGGGAGGTGTGGACTCCCTTGAAGTTAGAAAGTGTACTTTGTGAAGCTAGCATACTTGTGGACTCCAATGAGTAAAGATGTGAACACAAGCCTTGTATTGATTAGTTCTACTTAGTACCTTGTTTCAGGTTCTGGCCAAAACATCTTCTTGTAAGATTAGATCAACTCTAATTAGTTAGCGGTTAGTAAGGATTCCAACACTCTCCTAGATGATAAGTAATCAAATATATATTAAATGTGTGCAATTCTTCTATATATATTTCCATAATTGTGTTGCACAAGAAAAATCAGATCAAAAAGGAAAAAAATGACAAAGAAAACAAAATGCAAAGAAACTACATTTATTTTAAGCAGCTGTGATTAAGTAGTTACAGTACTATATTATTTTTGTTGTCATTGTTGAGGCTATTGGGGTTAAATGACTTGCCGGAAAAAAAATGAAAATATTATGTTGTGATCCATACTCAGTCCCCATAGTTTCCTTTCTGGGTGCAGATGGCTCTTTCCATCACAATTCCCAACTGGTCTTAATCATCTCACTGCTGAAAAGAGCTAAGTCCATCAGAACTGATCTGCAAATACTATTGTTTAATTTTTTTAATTTTTATTTTCCCCAGTTACATGTAAAAACATTTTTAGTTATACATGTACATTCATTTTTTACATATTTCCATATGAATCATTTTAGTAAAGAAAAATTGGAACAAAGGGGGAAAACCACAAGAGAAAAAAAAAAGGTGAAAATAATTGATCAACATTCAGTCTCCACAATAGTCTTTCTGCATATGGATGGTATTTTCTATCCAAAGTTTATTGGGATTGCCTTGGATCACTGAGCCACTGAGAAGAACCAAATTTATCATAGTTGATCATCACACAATACTGCTGTTGCTGTGTAGAATGCTTTCAGTTTGTTTCAATCAACATCAATCCATGTTAATCTTTCCAGGCCTCTCTAAAATCAGCCTGTTCATCATTTTTTATATAGAACAATAATATTCTATTACTTTTCATATACCTTAACTTATTCAGCCATTCCCCAAATGATGGGTATCTACTTCTTTTCCAATTTTTGCACATGTGGTTCTTTTCCCCTCTTTTATGATTTCTTTGGGATAAAGACTAGGGGTCCATTGATCTGAGAACCATCATAGATAAATTTGGAGAGAAAGGAGTTAGTTTTACCAGTGAACTCTTTGGAAATAGTGAAATGCTGTATGGGTTAGCTTACCCAATTTCATCCAATTTCACTTCCTCCCTCTACACTACGAGCAAATGTATACATATGTAAGCAAATATATACATACATTTTGTACTGGGGGAAAAAAACCTGTGAAGCCACAGTTTCATAAACTGCAAAGAAAAGACAGATTTGTTGTTTGGAATATCTGGTGTAAGTGAAACTTGTGCCAGAGTTGCTAGAGTCCCAATCATAAAATCTTAGAGCTGGAAGAGATATTTCCTAACATCTCAGAAGAACATGATTAGTGGCACAATAAGTGTCACTTACTACCTTAGGTATTCCTGAAATTACAGGATAAATGTACTCAATGTGGGGAAGAGGGGATTGCCTGAAAAGCAAATTTCTATAAAGAAATTGATATAAAGCAAATCATTTTTACTGTCGGTTTCATTGTGATGTTGCATATTCTTGTATCTCCTACAGTTCCCATTTTGTATTGTGCCTTTTTCTAGGTGAGAACAAAAAAGATATGTACATCATAAAATATTTACTTTTTGACTGTTTTTCATATGTAGATAAAATATTTTGTTGTAATCCCACATATGTATATATGTGTATATATATATATTAATTATAAACTCACAGGATCATGTAATGTTAAAGCTGGAAGGACACTCAGAGAAAAACTTCTCTAAAACTCCCATTTTTAAAGATGAGGAAACTGACTTCCAGTGAGGTTAAATAATCTGTCTAAATTTATATAAACTCACACAGTGCTAAAACTATATTTTTTCTGGCTTTCAGACCATGGATATTGGGCCTTTGAGTGGCAGTCCCAGAAAACATTCCCAAGCCATTAAAATTGTTAGGACAAATGCAATAGTCAACAAGCATTTATTAAACTTTTGTGTCAGGAACTATAAAAAAGAGGGGGATTTTTAAAAAATGCAAAAACACAATCTCTGTCATCAAGGAACTTTTATCTAATGGAGGAGACAATATGCAAAGAAGTATGTGCGTACAAGATATATGTATATATATATATATATGTATATATATGTAAAAGAAAGTTAATCTCAGGGAAAGTGCTGAGTAGTGGGGAACCAAGAAACTTCTAAAGACTCGAAGGTGGGGTTTTAGCTAGGTTTTGAAGGTGACCTGGCAAGCCAGAAGGTGGGGGTGAAAAAAGAAGAGGATTCAAGGATGGAAAACAGCCGCTGAAAGATGAAATATTTCATGTAAGGGACAAGAAGACAGGTACAACTATATGATATTAACATGTTGCTGGGAGTTAGGTATAAAACTAAAAATGGCAAGAAGCAAGATTCTAAAGAACTCTGTCAAACAGAGCACTTTCTATTTGATCCTGGAGGGATTTTGAAGATTAGGAAAATAATATGGTCATATCTGTGCTTTAGGAAAAACATTTTGAAATAGCCCTATTTGGGAGGATTCAATCTCCTAATCTGAGTGTAAATTGGTAGAATGAGCCCAGAGACTACTTGTTATATGCGGCTTCTTCTGAGATAAATTCGGGGTTCTTAATATTGCAGAGAAAATTTGGCTATTTTTTTCCTCTCTTTGTTTTAATTTGGAATTGGACCATTTTCCAGGCTTTTCCTTATGGATCAGACTGATTTCTTTATGGTGATTTTTTGCTTGTTTTAAGCAAACCAATATGTTATATTATTGTATCTAGTATAAATTTTATAATATGAAAAGTATCTATCCTTAAAATACTGGTTCCTTGATGATAAATAAATGATTTCTTTTTCTTTTAAACAGAATATTTAACGTGGCTTAGGACATAAAACCCCTTCATAATCACCCCTAAGTAATTAATCCCTTTGGAGACCCCCATATATATATGCAAGCCTTACCTAATTCTGATTTCTTTCCTCTTGAACTGAGCTTGTTTGTCTTATTGTTAAGATAAATTCCATTCTAATTGCCTTTGCAGTGGCAAGAATTTATTGAGAAAATTTCAAGTACTTTTTAGTGTGGGGAACCCAGAAGAAATCTGTTTGGACCTCCAATAAGAATACATATGGTACAGTGTTTTCTGGGGGGAAAAAATATCAGTGTTCTTATGTAGAAAGAGATTTTGTCTGAAGTTCTCTATATGCTTCAGAGATATCTATTGGGGAAATGTGAGTACTTTATATTTTTGTAGCGATCCAGTTTTCGTCATTAAATGCAGTCTTTCAATATGGGGCAGCATGGAGGAGCTCTTAGGAGAAGAGAAAGTGGACAAATGCCCCAATCTCCTCTCATAGTAGTTTGTTTAGCACTTGGTACATGGCTGAACTTTGTATACAGATATCAAGCCAAGTTCTTAAACCCTTCTGGGAAATGTTTATTGTATATTAAGAATCTCTATAGGAGCTGAGGTAGGACTCCTTTTTTGCCTTTTCCTTATTAACTTTGGTTAGAAAAGAATTTGTAAAGCATTTATACACTAAGCAAGCAGTAATTGCTGCTAAACATTGCAAAGCATTTTCTGTTAAATTTGCAGAACTCTATATTTGGAGGACAGTAAGTTCAAAATGTACTCAGATGATTTGATAAGGACTATAACATATTTTAATTTAAAAATTTTAAGAGAAAAAGTATCCAGTCATTAGAGCAGGCACATTACTATTTGCCTGATGTGAATCTATATAAAGGTTTGCTGAACCTGCTTTCAGAAACTCATGATGGAGGGGAACATCCCTATCCCAATTCAGAGCAGATGTTTTCCAACGGTTTCCTGTCAACTAACAGCATGGTGATGGGGGGAAAAAAGGCCTTTTAATTGACTGATGGGCTGGAATTGAGAATACATACAAAAGGCTTAAATTGACAACTCTGTCTTTCCTGTTGGCAAGGGAATAATTGCTACTAACTGCTGCCAGATACTTTATCTCTCCACTCAGCCACCATGTGTGCATGAACACATGATGCCTCTGTTTCTTCTGTTACTGTTGTGTTTGTTCCTTGCTGATGTTAGCTGAATGAGTATCAGAGATGAAATGGGGCCAGCTTACAATGTCATATACATTGAAAGGTAAGAGGAGGCATCAGAAGTCCCCTCAGCAATAAGATCTGGTGACAGCAGTAGCTGAGTCAAGTGAAGAGTCAACAGTGAAGAGTAACCCAATCAAACAGTGAATCAATATAGAAACCACAATATCATATCTTACAAGGGGAGTGAACTAAATAAACTGAATAGGGAAAATATTTTGGAGCATTTACTTTAGGGCAAAGTCAAGGATCTCATGTTTAGAGGGAAGAATCTATTCCTGATTTTCTATCCTTGTTATACCTTCTCAATAAATATCCCTTTGTAAAAGATAATTGATGTTTATCAGTTAATTTATATTTGGAAGATGTTAACTGGTTGATTGATTTTTACTGCACAGAGACTCAAAATAATACTAGTGACAGTACTAGAAACTATCACTTACTCCTCAGGACTAACCCTAGTACTCTGAGGAGGGATGTAATAGCCATGCTCTGCTAACCAGACCTGGTAGTCTGATAATATTCTACTATCAGTTATCCTATATTATATTTCCAATCAGCAGTAGCAATAAACAAAGATTTCCTCTAAATTCTAACAGTAGCTCCAATTCTAATAGTTGACATATTTTGGCTGTTTTAATGATAAGATATCACCTATTGGTTAAATTTGAGTGATATCTAAGTTTCATAGCGATGGATAGAGCAGGATTTTGGTTAATAGAAGATTTGAATGCATTTTCAGCAGTTGATGTATGATAAAGATGATGATGATAAAGAACAATGAATATACAATAATTAAAATTATATTTTGTATGCAAATTGGTTAATAATGCGTTTTTAATTATCTCACATATAGTTGTAACTAATGAGAAAAGCACAAAATAAAGCCCAGTACTAATTTTTTCCAATTCATCTAAATTACATCAGAAGCTTTGTTAAAGACTTAAGTTTATTAACATTAGTAGGGAGTTGGAAAAGATTCAGCATTTAACTGATAGTTGTGTATTACCATCTCTCATAGGATATATTTTTAGGTATATGTATCTTTTGTTTTGGAGAGTGGAGATGGTACAAATTTCTATTTTGATCCAAATAGACCATTTCTTGGATGATTAGTAATATTGCATACTTCATCCAGAGGAGAAAGAATTTGATAAGCATGATGTATTCTTCAATATAATGATTTTTTTTATGGGAGGAAAAAAAAGATAAATTGTTGATGGTTTTTTTTTTCCCTAAAAAAGCTGATATTTTTTCAGAGAAAACCATCCTCTCTTTTCAGTGTGGGCAAGAAACCATTTCCTGTTTTATACCTCTTTCCTTCCTTTCCCCAATACATATTAAATTTGGCTTAACTTTAAAGAAATGTTAAATCATAGTAGATAGGACTCCGTGTCAACTAAGATTTTTTCCTAAGTGTCATAAAATCTAGTGTCATAGAATGTTAAAGTCACAATTATTAATTATTATATGCCAGGTATCATACGATATTCTGGGTTTATGTGTTTTTAAAAAAATAAGTATTAAATTAATTTTCAATATGCATTTTAGACCCATTTCTGCCAAGAGAAACATTGAAGTTTATTTATCATTAATCTGAATTCAAATATTATTTTACTTAAGGGAAAAATTCCAAACTGACAGTCTCCTCATGCCTTCATATAAATGACATTTTGAAGTAACATTTATAGGAATCTTGAACAAGGAAAAGTACACAATTTAGGGTTAACATTCTATTTTATCTAATTGATCATAAGTCACTCTTTCTAAACCACTCTATATATCTCTGATATCCTCAGTAAATATGATACCAATATAGTGATCCCCCAGAGCAGAAGTGGGGAAGTGTGGAAATAAAAGTAGGGTTCCAGACTGCTTAGGATAGAGGAAACAAGAGAGTCTGGAAAGGGAACAGATCAAAGTACCCTGCTTTATTCTATAGTGGGGTATATAGCCTATGAGTGGCTAATAATCTAAAGAAAGATCTTTTTCAGATTAGTACAAAAGCTGCAGACTGATAGTTTTTAAATGCTTTCTTAATATTTCTAAAAGGGAATCATAAGGTATTTTATACTTCCACAGAAACAATCAAAACCCCAAGCAAATAGGCAAATACTACAAAATGTCACTTTGTTTTTTGAGGGTTGTTTAAGAAATAATGACCTTCCTAGGGTCACCCAGCTAGAATGTGATAGAGGCAGGACTGGAACCCAGATTTTCCAAACTCCAATATTGGCCTTCTATATACTTTGTTTCATTGCCTTTAGGGTAATACTAATGTTTATACAGCACCTTAAGGCTGACAAAGAACTCCAATCACATTATTTTGTTTGATCTTCACATCTTCTCTGGAAGGTTAAGTGCTATAGATTTCACTATCTCCATTTTACAGATAAGGAAACAGAAAATGTGAACATAAGCAAATATCATTGCACTCTTAAAAATGGCAAAATTCATGGTTTCAAAGAAAACTAGAAAGATATTTATGAACCACTGCAGGGTAAAATGATCAATTATAAAGAGAAAAAAATCTTTGAAAATCTTGAGAACTATACACAATGAAACAACCAATCAATGCATCATCATTGATGATGAAATGTTCTACCCTTTTAACAAAGAAGAGAGGTTTTGCCAATACAGGAATGTGCTTTGCTTGATCATACCTATTTGTTACAAAGGCTTTGTGTTTTTTTCTCTCTCTTTGTATGTAGGAAATTGACAGGGAATATAAATAAGTGGAGGAGGAAGAGCATGAGAAGGAGGAGACGTAGAACAAGTAACTTTTTAATGCAGAGAAGAGAGCAGAAGGGCAGAAAGAAACATAATAAAGTTTGAACCCATTATATATTTGAAAAGAAAAGCTAATTATACTTCTAGAGATCTGCAATTTCACATATAATCCTCTCTATTTTATATTTTGCATATAGGGAATGCTCATTTTAAGTGATATTAAGTTCAGAATACAAATAATTTTTTAAAATAGTTAAACTTGTGACTCTGCACCTGCCAGTCATTAGTTGTTTTTTGAAACACTTCTTTTGAAATTACTTTCAAAGGCAGTTTACAACCACATGAAACAATGTGGTTTTTTTCTTTATAATCACAACCATTTCATTCTGAATGGAAAGCAGAATTACTCAACTTAGTCTTCTACCTTATTCACCACATTTAAATCCAAATTACTTTGAGCTATTTCCAAAAATCGAATCCATCTTTAAAGTAGGAGTAGGGAAAGTTTTTTTTTTTTTCTGCCAAGGGCCATTTGGATATTTATAGTCATTCTTATAATATAATATAATACCATAAAATGGACCATACAAAAATATCAATTTATAGAACTCAAGTAGTGGGAATATGTTATACGTAGCTTTCTGTTCATCATTGCCTATAGTTGTTTTTGCAAATGATTTCAAGGGCTGTCCCACAGGCCAGATGTTCCCCAGCCCTGAAAAAAAGTAATACATAACACAGGTTCCAAATTCTTTGAGCAATGGTTGCAGTTTTAGAATACATAACTGAAGGAAAAGACTTATTTAGATGCATAATTTCTAGTAAGCTTGTTAAAAATGAGAGAATAATTTTTTATGTTTACCTGGTACCTATGTTCACTAAATCCTTACAACTGTTATGTCCAACACTTATATACCTACTATGTGCAAGTAAATCACTGTTCGTCATTGGAGAAACAAAGGTTAGAAATGACATAGCCCCCACCCTTTAGTGAATTTCAAGGGGAATATAGCATGTGCATAAATATAACACAAGTTTGAAAGTTATAGGGCAACAGGAGAAGTCTATATAAAGTGCTATGAGATTTGAGAGAGAAAGAGAGAGATCATTTTCAGCTGGAAGCTTGAGGGGGGAATGGCAGACTTTTTATGAAGGACTCACCATTTCAGTCAGGTGAAGACAAGGATTTCAACAGATAATGATGTGATGAGAATGAGGGCCAGGAATGAACTAAAAAACAACTAACTCGTAGTCCTGTTTAATTAGAATGGAAAGTTCATGAAATGGGATGGTGTTTTTTACTAATTATTATTTTAAGATAATTATTTTAATAATAATAATATAATAATAATAATAAAATAATAATTATTTTAAGATAAATTAGAGCCAGGTTGTGAAGGTTTTTTAAATAACAGGCAATATGAGCAAGGTATTGAGGTTACAAAAATTCTTGCCCTCAAGAAGCCTATACTCTACTAGGGAACATGACATGTGAATGTCCCTATATATCCATTTATATGTGAACCCAAGATAATTTCAGGAGAGGGAGTATTAGGAATTAGAGGAAATTAGAAAAGGCAGAGAGTTGGCACTTGTGTTTAGCCTTATAGGAAACTAAAAATGCTAAGAAACTCAGAGCATGTAGATAGAATATTCTAGCACTGGGAGGGGTAGCTTATGCAAAGAAATGAAAATAGGAGATGGTATTCCAAGTTCAAGTAATAGATCATGGCCCTGTTTGGCTAAAATGTAGAGGATGTAGAAGAGAAGAATATCAAATGTCTGGAAAGATAGGTTAGAACCAGATTATAATGTCATTTCAATTCCAAACCAAAGAGAATACATTTTTGCTAGAGTTGATGTGGTCAGACTTATATCTTAGGAAGATGATTTTGAGAGCTGTTTGTGAGATGGCTAGGAGAGACAAGAAACCAAAAGCAATAATAAGCAAATAGAAAGCTGTTGAAATATTCTAAGCAAGTTATGATGAGAGCTTGAATGAGAGTAGGAGACAAAATGCAGGAAATGATGTGAAATCCAATTGATTGAATATGTGAGATTATAAATTGGATGGTATTTATCTCAACTGAAATATAGCACTTTGAGATGTAGGTCAGGTTTGGGGGCAAGATTAATTTCATCTTGGGCATGTTGAATTTGAATTGCCTAAGTAGCATCCGGGTAGAGATGTCTTAGCAGGTAGCTCATAGTCCAATACTGCAGCTCATGAAAGAGTTTAGTGCTGGATGTAGATATCTAAAGCATTACCTGCTTATGGATGCTAATTGAAATCCATGAAAATGAGATTAAAAAGTTAGAGAAAGGATTGAAGAGGTCTCAAAACAGAGGTTAAGATTGGATAATTAGGCAGTAAAGGATACTGGAAAAGAACAGGAATGTCACCAAAACTAAAGAGTGGTCAACAGTGTCAAAAGTTAGAAGTCAAGTAGAATGAGAACTGAGAAACTACACTGACATTTAGAGGTTAAAGGAAGCATCTAGGTTGTATAGAGAGTTGGACTTAAGAGTGGTAAAGATCTGAATTCAAATGGTGCTTTAGGTTGTATTGGTTGCATAACTCTGGGCAAGTTACTGAATTTCTGGTTGCCTCCATTTCCTCAAATTTAAAATGGGGGTAAAAATAGATCCACTTACTTTATAAGGATCAAATGAAATGATTTGTGTAAAGCACTTTGTAAACTTCACTAACTAAAGTACTTACCTAAATGGTACCTATTTTTATTAAGTCAAAGAAGGAAAAGAATAGTATCAATCAAAAAAAAAGAAAGAAAGAAAGAAAATTCTTAGAGAATTTTTTTTTCCAAAACAGTTTTAAACTGTGCTTTCTGCAAAGGCTATGTGAGAGAAATATTCAGATGTCCAAAAATAAATATCCTTAGAGTAAATTTATCATATTCTCATTTCAAGTTGTTACATCTCCTTTTAAACTTTGGGAAATCCTCATCCCAAGAAAATGCTGAATGGGACTGATTGTAAGTAGTTTTCTCATTATTGAGACTAGGCCTAAGTTGCATGATCTCTATTCCCAGTCTTGAATCCTGGATTGCAGGGAGTCATGTGGTCTCTTTAAAGGTCAGATCCTTAAGAAGTGATGCCCATAAGAAGTGACATGTCCCATAGGAAGTAAACAACATTGATGACCATTGGTCAATGATAGTTACTTCCTTTTAATCTATCCGATGAAAAGGCATGGGTCTTTTGTTATTTAAACCTGAGAAGGCAGAAGCTGATTAGGTTCCACCAGCACATGATGGGAGTTGGGATGACTCCCAGGTGTATGTCTGGACCTCTTCCCTGCAGGAATTAAATAAATATTTTCTCTTTGTACTTGAAGATGTCTCTGATTAGTTAATTTGGGAAAAGAGTCTAGCATCCGTCCCACACAATGCTTACCTTTTTCCAAAACTGGAAAAAATGAGAATTTAGAATATATGGGAAATCACCTTTATTTGAATTAACACACAAGTAACTTAGGGTCTTAAGTGGATTGATTTCTCAAGCTTCCTCTGAAAATATTAATTAAGTTATCAAAAGAAACCTGATTTTCCTGAAAAGATAATTTGATTAGGAACTCGAGGAGAATTGATTAAAGTCTAATCTAATGCATATGCTGTTCATATTAAGAACTCCAGCAGAGTTTGAGGGTCTAATTGGTCAGAATCATCTTTCACTTTTGCTTCTTTCTCCTCTGGAAGATGCAGTGCTCTCCTATAACAAATAAATAATATAATAAAGCTGGTTAGCAAACCAGCTAAACAATAAGAATGGAAAAATACTGACAGGCTTGAGTTCCCCCAAACACATTCTTGGACTGAACACTATTCACATTTAAATCTTGACTCTACCACCCCTGTCCAATGCAACATTGTGTGGAACTTTTTCCCCCCTGAAAAGTCTTTTCATCATAGCTGGGTTTTGGTAACAGTTATTCACAGTGATGGAAATAAAGAGAAGGCTAGATAATCCAAAGCAGCAAAATCCTAAAACTCTTTCTCTACATTTGGCTTTAGAATAGGTTTCTGAATTTGTATTTGGATATAGATGCATTTGAAATCATTTCGAGCAACAAAATGAAGCTACACAAATAAATTCTTACTCAGAACCATTTCCTCAGATTAACAGGTGGGGAAATGACATGTCTACCCACACTTCTCACTTCTTACTCCTAGAGAATCAGGTAGTCTATCAGTTTTTTCAAAGAATTCTCTCAAAAAGTAACCTGCTCAGGATCTCATAGCTAGTATTTGCGTAAAATTAAATTTGAATTCAGGTCCTCTTGACTCCAACAAATTTAGCTAACTACTTTGCTACCTAGGTGATCTTGCTCTTGGCTATCCTAGATCCCTTCCCTAAAATGGAAATCCTAGGAGAAATTCACCTTGAGGAGAAGAAGGTCCTGAGGGGCAAAAAGATGTCTCAAGATAAGAAGGCCACAGGCCTTTGAGGGAAGTTCCAGGGTGGGAAAGCATCTGACATATTATGTTAAATTTGTGGTTTGTCCTTCATTCTTGAAGAGCTCTATGGCACTCCATAACATGCAAATGAATCGGATTTAAGTGAGAGAGGGCTATACCAGGTCATCTGGTTCACTTTCTCCAAAGTATAGAGAGTAAGAATCAGAGGTCTTATTAAGAGTAATTATTAAATACTTCAAGTGAAAATATTCCCTGCCTTCAAAAAGCTTATATTCTCATGGTCAACATTTATGAAAACAGGTATATACAAAATACAAAGAATAGATAGTAAGTAGCTTTAGCAAGGAAACTAGGAAAAGGGCAGGACAAAGTTGGACACTGACAACTCTATATTTGTCAGTATCATTCATTGAACTGCCAAGTTCTACAGAATATTGTCTCTTCCTAGCTTATTCTTTTTTCCCATGTTCCCTGTATGTGACAAATCTCATCATCACAGAATTCCAAAGGTGGAAAGGACTTTAGCCATTATATATTTCAGCCTTTACCTGAAGGTAAAGGTTTAACTGAAAATAATTACCCTGTAAAGGATCTCTTATAAATGATCATCCATTCCTTCACAGGTTAATTGTACATTATTTCAAAGTCTGATTCTTTTTCTAAAACAAAATAACTATGGATATGTATACATATGTTGTATTTAACATACACTTTAACATATTTAATATATCAATACATGCCTACCACCCATCTGGGGTGGGGAAGAAGAGGGGAAAAATTGGAACAAAAGGTTTTGCAACTGTCAATGCTGAAAAATTACCCATGCATATATTTTGTAAATAAAAAGCTATATCATTTTTTTAAAATGGTAGAGAACAGATAATGGATACAGTAATAATGATAATTCTATTGTTTATATAATGAAGATAATATATATATATATATATATAATAAATCCTTCATCTTCTTCCTACTGAAATATATCTTAATGTAAGCCCAAAGTTTCCTTTGTTTTTTGGTTTTGTTGCATTTTTTAATAAAGAGGGTTTAGTTGTAGCAACAACTAAAAAATAATAATAAATAAATAAATGATCATCTAACTTTCCCTTGAGGCACTCTGGTGATAAGGAGCATATAGGTTTCCAAGACAGTTTTTTAACTTATCTCCTTGGAAATTCTAACCATTGCTCCTAGTTGTGCCTTCTGGGATCAGGTAAAACTAATCTATTTCTATGTGACAGTGTTGTGTCACAGTTCTCTTATTGTTATGTTTTAGTTTCCTTAAATTGTCCTGCCTCAGTTTCCCTAAATTGTTTTGCTTTAATTCCTTGAATTGTTCTGCCTTAATCCGTCTGGTTGCAACCCCACTTCCTAACCATTAGGGTTGAAAGCTCTGAACATTAGCATTCCATAGGCAGATAATTTGCTAAGGGTCATGCTTACATATCTCTAACTTCCAGATTTTCTGTCTCTACTGACTACCCTCTTCACTCCCAATTTATCAGAATTTATGGTCCTCACCCCACACCCTGTCAGAACCAGACTGATGGTCCGTTCCTAGAAATTCCAGCTCTCACCAGTGTTCGGACTCCATCCTTGCCTTTGTGTCCCTTGATCTCTGAAGCCATATATAAATCATTAGAATCTCACATTCAATGCAGATGATGGATGCTTTAAGACATCAGCCCTGGGATCAAAATGGATCCTTTGGTCCCAGAAAATCTCTCCCTCTCAGAAACCCAAATAAAATATTAAAAACTCTCTAATCTCTATCTTGCCTCAGTTTCTCCAGCATTACATTTTGGAGGCCCCAGCAAGAAATAAAGACTGAGAGCAGGATTAGAGATTAGAGACCTTTGGGTCTCCACCTGGAGCCTTGGGGCAATTGAGGTCTGGACTCTTTGTTGGAGAGATTAGCCCTGATTTGTTCCAGAATGCCCACAAAGGACAGCAGTCTTTAACTGCACCAAGCCTCAGTGTGGACACCTTTATTTCAACCACAGGAGAATAAGTCTGGGCATCTTGCACACAATCTGGTCTGTTTACCTGTTCTGTCTCTTTACTAGCTTCTGGATTGTCAGAAAAATAAGACGCCAACAAGTGTTAATTTCTGGGAAGAGTATCAACAAGACGCTGGATGTTTTGAGTATCTTTTAAGATACATCTGGTCTGCATATTATTCGGACAATAAATCTGTCTGGATGTTCTGGTACCATCTGGTTCTGGATCTAGTTATCTCTGGGCAGAGATATCTGTGAAGGCAGAGAAATGCACCAAACTGGAGCTTGGAAGCCTATTATAAAGGCTCCATTTGGATTTCTGCGGGGGGAAGAGTAAAACTTCCCTCAGAGGCATTCTGAGGTTTCCAGAGAGCCCCTAGTTTGTATGTGTTAAATGTCTTGTTAAATGTTATAATCGTGCAGTCTGTGTTTGTGATTTGTTTGTCTGTTTTGTTGATTAAAGAGCTCTGTTAAATTTAAGAACTATGATTAAGAAATTTGACATTTTGTCATAAAGGGACAGAAAAGATTTGGCTATTCTGTCAAAAAAAAAAAAAAAAAAAGCAGCCTCCTAGTTAGAAAGAAAAGGAAGAGAGCAATAAAACCTTACCTGATCCAAATTCAAGCTCTGTCTGGAGAAATAAGAGAGACAAAAAGGTTGATGCTAATTGCTGTTTGAAAAAAAAAAAAACTCAGAGAGAAGAAAGAAAAATAAATAAATATGTCTTTTTGGATATTTTTAAGTGGTACTATGATTCTGAAATTGTGGGAAATAATTTTACTGTTGCCTTGCACATGCTAGATTTATTCTGAGTATAAGATCTTAAGAATTTGTTTGAATATTGAAACCTTTGCTACTGAAGAGGAAAACTTTTTTTAAAGCTGTTTTTGGTTTGGTTTAGTTTAACAACAGCTTGTTAAAGCAAAGTTCTGACAACTTGCCTGAAGAGGTCACATGCCTCTAATTAGATTAAGTATATTATCTTCTGAAACATTTTGGACAATTTGCAAACATTATAAATTATGTTTTAAATTTTGTCAGCTCTGCTGGACATGTGTGGGTTTTATGGAGTTGTTTAACTGTGTAGAAAAATTGAATGAGGTTCAGTAATTGGGAGAAATGCCATGTGGAGTGGGGGGAAGGGACATGTGGAAAGGGGCTTGTCAATTCCCCTTTCCCCTAGTTGCACCCCACCCCCTTGCCTGTTCATTAGGGCTGAGATAATTAAGGCTGTAGAGATCTGGCCACTCTAGCATTCCAAAGGACAAAACTCCAGATGTCCTATCTCAGATACCTAATTGGCATCCTCTATCCCTAAATTCTAGACTTTTTGTCTCTAGTGACTATCCCCCTTCACTCCCAGTTTATCAGAATTTATGGTCCTACCCCTCACCCTGTCAGAACCAGATTGATGGTCCATTTCTGGAAATTCCCATGATCACCAATGCTCAAACTCCACACCTTGCCTTTATCTCCCCTGATCGTTTAGAGCCACATATAAAAATCATTGGAATCTCACATCCGATGCTGAATGCTTTAAGACATCAGCTTTAAGACATGGATCTTTTGGTCCCAGAAAATCTCTCCCTCTCGGAAACCCAAATAAAATATTAAAACTCTCTAATCTCTATCTTGCCTCAGTTTCTCCGACATTACAACAGGCCTTTAAATACTTGAAGGCAACTAAAATTTTCCATCCCCCAAGACTTCACTTCTCTATGTTAAACATCCCCTTCAAACAGTCTTTGTATGGCATAATCTCTGGATGCCTTACTTTCATGACATTCTTCCTCAGAATCAAATGCAATTCTCTGGATGTCTCCCTCTGGTAAAGAAGAACTGAGGGGGGAACCAGCTTTAGGATGTGGAGGAGATAGCAGAGGTGGGAAAGAAGGGTTGTGGTGACCCCAATAGGGATGAGATGCAGAAGGAGGATAGTGTTTGGGAAGGAGGAGGAAAAGAGAGGACACTGATTTCAGGTCGAAGAGTAATCTCTACTGTGCCACCTGAATAATTATGCCCTTGGCTAGCCTGAACTCCTCCCAAAATGGAAATCCTGGGAGAAATTCACCTTAAGGAGTTGAGTCCTCAGGGAGGAAGAGATGCCAGGGGAGAAAGGCCAGGGCAGAGTATGATGATACTATTACCTACACTGATCTCTCATAAAAAAAAAAATTGTATTGATGACTTTTATTGTTATACTCTCCCTTTGTTATACTATCCCTTTAATCTCTATTGATTGAACCACCACTTGTAACATATATAAACAAAGCAAAGAGGGAAGGGAATCTTGTTAATAAAATAACCCAAAACATTCATCATATCTAATAGCATATGCAACAATCTGTACCTATAACTGCCCATCTTTGCAAATGAAAGGAGATAGGGAGGTTTTCTGAATTTTTCTCCTGGGCCAATTTCTGTACATTTTAAAATTTAACTAAAGGCTTTTCCCTCCGAGCTCCTTCCT
Organism: Antechinus flavipes; assembly: GCF_016432865.1. NCBI lineage: Eukaryota > Metazoa > Chordata > Mammalia > Dasyuromorphia > Dasyuridae > Antechinus > Antechinus flavipes. Next base: position 178,975,049 of record NC_067400.1, on the reverse strand, counting down.
TTTTTTCCACCTCTTTTCTTCACTCCCCAGCTCTGTTATGTATATTAGGTACAAACTTAATTTTTGGACAATTAAGAGGACAATTCTTTACACAAATGGAAAACAGCTAGCAAAGAGAACAGGGGTCTGTTTAGAGGTCATAAGATTAGAACTTCAATGATAGTTCTATCATTACTTGATTCCCTTCTTGTAATAATTGTTTTGAAAGTATAGTTCCCAAAATACATATGTTTATGTTTGGTTACTTTGGTATATCTGGAAAGGTCTCTTTGATGTCAATCAGGCAAACATTTAGATGGAAGATACTTTAGCTTAAATAGCACCCCATAAACAATAAGCTACATGCTTAAGGAGTATGATTTGTATTTCAATTAATTACAGCACTGAAATTCATATTTTCATCTTTTCGGCCACAAGCAAACACCAGAGGGTGCTATGTCTTATAAAATCTACTTTTATTAATGTTTTGTTGCTTTAGGAAAAACAACCAATTTAGAATATAAATGTAACACACTAATATAGTATCTCAACTCACAACACATATTTTAGACCACCCATCTCCACTCCTTTCCAGCCCATTCAGCCTTCTTATATTTTCTGAAACAGACAAGAAGTTCATTTCTTTGCCCAGATTGGGGGGAAAAGAGGAGTAGACTACATAAAAAACTGCTGAAAATCTTTTACTTCAGTGCCCAGGTCAGATGCCACTTTGCATCCCATAAATTCTGATATTCTGTATTTGTTAGATACAGATATTGCTTTTAGAATTTATTCTTAAACTCAATCATTATTCATTAAGTCATTTTTCAATCTCCACTTAGCCTTGCATTTGTTAATATGTTCTTTGCTGATTATTATTTAACTTCATTATGATCTATAAATGTACTACTTGACATTTCTACCTTTCTGAATTTATTTATAACTTTTTTATTCCTGATAATGTAATCAAGTTTGAGTTTGTTGTTTGGGAGTTTGGGGTTTTTTCTATGTTCTGTGTTTATAGGGGGCAGAGGGAAGAAAGTATTATTTTCTACTTTTCCCATTTAACTCTTTCAATATTATTGTTTAATTCAGTTTCTTCAGGAAACCTCGATTCACATCTTGCCTCTGATATTATGTGATCATGGATATGTCACTTAACTTCTCTGATCCTTCAAAAGGCTCCAATCTACAATCAAGAAGAGAATTCCCATTCTCATAAAATCAAAAGTATTACATACCAACACACTTATTTACTCATGTCATTTTTGGCTTTATAAATATATACCCATTTCTTTCTTATTTCTCTGTGCTTCAAATTTTCAAATTTCTAATTTCTGTAACTTCAAATTCAACTAATTTTTTTCCTTTTTTCTCTTTAATGTCACTACTTGGTCACATGAATGGTCATCACTTGGTCACATTCTTAATGAATGGATTTTTTTCAGTCATTTCTAAGAACAAATTATTGAAGAAATAATTGATAAAATTACAACATAAATATGATATATAAAAATTTATGAGATTCTGTCAAAGCAATATTTAGGAATAATTAAAAAAACATTTATTTACAGATACATTTCTGATTCCCAGTATAGGAAATGATACACGAGGTCATCCTGCCTGTCATGTAAAATTGATAAAAATTCTTTTATGAAATATTGGAAAATTAAATATAACAATATATTTTAAATTACTTGTTATGATTAAATGTAACATATAAAGAATATAAGAATGATTCCATGTTAGAAAAATCATATTTATCAATATGATAAATTATATTCATAAGAAAGGCCATGAAACTCATATTATTCTATAAAGGCTTTTGACCCAAAAAACCCTATTTAATCTTGAAATACACATACACATACACACATGTGCATGTACACACACATATACAAAGGTATAGGAATTTGAAATGTTTTCCTTAGCATGTAGGATTAAGGCATGACCTGATGGCCAGATTTAGACATTAGAATCTTGTTGTCTTTTACAAACTAACAGGAAACAAATCTCTGTGGCAAACATTCAGTTCTCAAAAAATTCATGAAAATTCTATTAAAATTGAAGCATAATCACAAGTGAAACTGTTGACTATAATCACACATACATAGCATTTAACCATAAAATTTTCAGAATATTTACCTCTACCAAATACTTGGAATCATTAAACTATGTAAAATATAAAGATTCCAAAATATGAAGTCTTAGTGGAAGAAGTTAAAGCAGATAAATAAATAAATCATCAATGGATATGAAGAAACAAGTTCTTTGAATTAAGAAATTATAGATATTGCCAATGATCTCCTGAAATCGTTTAGATACTCTAATAATCGGGAAAATGCAGTTTAAAACTCTGAGATATCATCCATTGCATTGAAAAAGATAGTTAAGATGATAACATTCAGGGGTTGGAATCATGGGGAGTAGAGAGATTGGGAAGAGAAGGCCTTTTATTATAATGTTGAAGGGGCTATGACTTGCTTTCCCTTTAGAAATCAACATAATATACAATGAGATTAAGTGATTTGTCCAGCTCATTAGTGTCTAGGGAAGGTTTCAAACTCAAGTCATCCTTATTTCAAGCCTTGTGATATCCACTGCTTCCCTTCTAAATGTAAGGAAATAGCAAGCAAGGTAAGGTGATGAACATTCAGTGCTAGGGGAAGTCTTTCACTTTCAATTTCAACAATCAAAAAGTTAGAGAAGGTCTTCTCTTTGACATTCTTAAAATATTGTAAAGATTTACCTTTCTTTGATAGGTTCAATAAAGAAACAGTATTTAGGGGAGGAATCCACAGTAATTTGTCAATAAATATTTGTACTGAATACTGTGCCAAATAGACAGGTAGCAGTTTTATCTCATACACTTATCCGGCTCCTGCTTCTACTACAATGAGAAAAAAAATGAGAGGACTAGCTGTCTGCTTAAAATAGGCCAATCGCTACTTGACATATACACTCTAGTCTCATAAATATTGTCTCTAATACTTAATAGTTATGTGATCATAAGAAAGTCATTTTGCTTCTCTGCCCCCCAGGATCTTCATCTGTAAAATGAGAATAATCATGTTTTCCCTGCCTGTCTGATAAGATTATCATAAGGAAAAAACAATTTGTAAACCTTTTAGTACCATATAAGTATGAACTACTATTCTATGGTACCTCTGCATTATGATGGAAGTTTTTAACATCAATAGTTACTATCACAACTACTATGATTTTAAGACCTATTCCCCATATGACAAATATGTCCTACAAATTATTGCTATTGTTATAGTTAAGTAACTTTCATATATGTGTGATTAAAAATGCTTCAGCCATTTTTTTCCAAAGTTAAGTGAGGATCCAAGGGCTCCTTAAACTATTCTTTTGTTCTTATAAGTTTGAAAGTTACACACCTGAAATGTAGAAAATAGATTCATTCCAGACTTTTGTCACTTTCTCATTCTATAGACATGACTTGCCCTCTATGGCCCTCTTCTCTGATTGGTGAATTTCTGGCAGAAACCACTATTTCATGAAATCCCTGGGCCATTATCCAAGCTCACTTTGTTCCTGTTTCTACTGACTCAATAGATGCATGAAAAATTCTACTCTCTTCTCCTCCTCCCCTTCCAGCTTCCCATTTTATGTTCTCTTATCCCATTAGACTGTAAATTCTTTAAGGGAAGGGACTGGGGTTTTTGCCTGTACTCAACACTGCTTGTCACATAGAAAGTCCTTAATAGATGCTCCATTATCTACCACCAATATATTTTGCATTATATACACTATAGAATTATTATAGAAAAGCCAACTCCTATTGTGTAGTAGTGGTTCTTAACATCAATAATTAATATCACAACTACTATGATTTCAAATCTCAGCAGAATATGTCATAAAAAAAAGCCTTCCTTTTAAAGGACTTTGGTCACCTGCTTCATCTTTTAGCCCTTACAAAGATACCATCATCCCCTGCATTCCTGTTTTAGAAATTAAATTAGAAGGGAGACCAGATTGATTAATTCACCTACAAGAATTTATTAAGTGTCCACTTTGTGCCAAGCACTGTGCAACATTCTGAGGAATGCCAAAAAAAATACTCCCTATCCCCAAGGAACTTATTGTTCTACTGTAAGTTTAGAGAATATATAATAAAAAGTATAGAGTAAATATATATATGTGTGTAATATAGAGAGTATATATATTAGAGTATATAATATAATATATATTATTTAGAGTATAGAGTATATATTAGAGCCTCTGACAATGAGACACTCTTGTATAGGGTCCAAAGTCACTATATTATACCACATTTTATAGTTTGCTTTTTTTAAAATTCTGAAACCACATTTATTATGGTTGGCAATATAATTGCACAACCCTGCCCCATGCTTATCCTAGGTCCTAACTATAATTTCTTTTTTAATAAATAGAGGACATCTTTGCTTTGTGTGCTGCTGCTTGCCAACAAAGGTCTGGTTGAGAAAAAGCTGATATAGCCCGTGAACAGAACTGGGGCAGTACTAGTATTGTAGCCTGATAATTAACCTTATTTGGATAAATCATACAATGACTGAGGATCCTAGAATCATAGAATGTTAGGGTTGAAAGGGCTTTGGACATCATCTAATACAAATTGTTCATTTGACATACAAGAAACCAAGACCTAGAGAAGTCAGCCCTACCTCACATTGAGTAACTCAGTATTTAAGATCTTCCACAATCTAGTGTTACCCTGCCTTTTAGGGTTCTTTCCTCTGCATACTGTAGAATCTGAACAAATTGCATTGCCCATGATTTATCCCCTGTACATACCTGACTCTTACTTTGCTAACAAGGTTGCCCATGTCTGTAATGCCCACCCCTGTCTCTTTCTAGCTATTGAAGTCTTTCTTACCCTATAAAGTTCAACTCAAAATATTCCATCCTTCAAGAAGTTTTACCTGATTTCTCCAGTTAGTAATGACTTTCTTACTCAAATTACTTTCACTTCTGTTAAGAGCTCATCATGTTAGGGACTAGGGACTAATTTAATAAGTGCCCTTAATTTTTAATTTATTTAAAGAATAGTAAACGTTTACTATGTACAGAGTGCTACTCACTGGGTAAGGTACAAAGTTTCACTTGATCTATCTGACCTTCAGTTTCCTCATCTGTAAAATGGCAACAATAATATACATACTGCCCAACTCAAAATTGGTATGACAAGTAAAATGATGGATATGAAAATGCTTTGAAAATTGAAAATATTATACATATTTTAGTTATTATTTTTGCTATTATCATAGGTCTTCAATTTAATTTGGATTAGTAGAGGAAAATCAAGTTTAAGATTGGGCTCCATAATCAGGCTGCTTTACCTTTTTGTATTCCTACTCTTCTTCTGCCCTTTTCCCCAAAGTGCCAGGTTGTTATTTCCCTTTAGATCCCCGTTGGAGATGTGACTAAATTTCAGAATTAGGGAGGGGAAACCATATTAAAGGAAGGGGCTTCATTGGGAAAGGATGGAGGTGATTGATTGGGTGTGGAGCTGGCTGGGGCAGCAAGGGAGAGGTAGATGTAACTGTGGAATGTAGCTAATATTGTAGCTGCTGTCATCAACTAAGGTGGTGGGGGTGGCTTTCCACTCCTCCTCCTGTTCCTTCGCTTCCTTCCTCTCTCCCTTCCCCCTAAATCCCAGGCAGCAGCAGCGGTAGCAACCACCACCAAAGAAGCTGCGGGCTGTATAAGCAGCACTCTTTGTCTCCTGATCCTGGACAATCCCCACTCACCCCTTCCCACCTTCGGTGATAACCTGCAGATGTAAGTGTCATTTGCCCTGGGCAAGGGTTTGAGGACTGAATGGGAAGTAGGGGCAGGACACAGGCACTTTAAATTAGACTCCAGCCCCAATTCATCTGCTGCTTCATCTCATCCCCCAAGCCCTACAAGTGTTTGTATGTGCGTGTGTGTGCGTATGTGTGCGTGGCGGGGAGGGGGGTCCCGGGGTGGGATATTCTGCTTTCTCCCTCCCTACCCTGGTGGGTCTTTGTGCACCTGCACCCTTTCTCACCCCCAAGGTATTCTTCCTTACACATTGCCCCCACAAGTACTTTCTTCCTATCTCCTTTCTATATTCTGGAGTCCTGGCTGCTGGTTAGAAATAGGAGGCTTTCAGGTCTTCCCTGCTGAGATTTGTTGAGGGGGGTGTTCTGTGGGTAAAGCCCAGAACGAACAGAGAATCACACTGCAGCATTTTGTTGTTTGACGTATGGCTTGAATGCAGATCCGTGTATTTTTCTAGGCAAAAGCAATGGCATAAGGAAATTGTATGAATGGAAAACAATCAGAAAATGGGAAATCTTTAGTGACAGTTCACGGGAGGGAGACGGAACCTGTAGAATTAAAATAAAAAGCGGACAATATTTGCATCCTACTGTTTTCCCCATTTTATTCTCCTCCCTTCGTCATCTTTTTAACCTATGCATCTTCAATTTTTTAAGTAAATCTATTATTTGGAGAACAGTTTGAAAAGCAACAAAAAGCTCTTAAGTGCAAGCTCACGGAAACAGCAGGGAAATTATTGGGTACACGTCGCATTTAGTCCAGATTATTGGAGATGCCCAAGAGAATAGATGGCTTTTTCCCCCAAATTACAATACCTCATTTTGTCCATCTGTAAAAGTGAAATAACAAAATCTAACTCTATAGCTTAGAAAGATGGTTAGGCAAAAGTAGAGTAGAGAATGATGGTGGATCGTGCATCGGGGTGAATCACAATCTCTTAAACTGAGTGTGACTTGAGTTCAAGTGTCAAAATTTGAGTTAAAATCCCACGTCTGATACATTCTGGCTGCATTGTAGGAAGACCAAATATCGAACTGCATTGGTGCTGAGAAATCTTTATATCAAAGAAATCACCTCCAATTCTCATCGTTCCCATATATAAAGATTACCATTATCTTTAACTAGCATCTTTGAGAAGTACTCTTGCAAGGCTATACACTTCTCTTTTGGTAAATTGAAAAACGTATATTAAAGTGAATTATGACATTTTCATGTCCCAAAGAAAATGCATTTAGAAAAAGAAATGTGATAGGAAGAGAGAGAGAGACCTGGCCTCTATAACATGATGGACTAATAACCTGCTGCTGTATATTCTCTAGATGTTTGCTGCCTTACAGAAAGTAAGAAGTTTTTTTAAGGGGAGGAACAAGTATTTTAAGAGCCTATGTACTAGTGGCTGAGCTTAGCAGGGAACTTTACAAATCTTAGTTCATTTGCTCTCTCTAGTTACTTTATGATCTTAAAAAGAAGTAACAAATGTGGGGTGAAATATATGCAGAATAGTACAGCGGAAAGAATGCTGCATTTGAAGTTAAATAGCTTAACTTCAAAACTGAGCTCTGCACTTAGTATTCATATGATACTGGGTGAATCACTTAATTTTCTTTCACAATTTCCTCATCTAGATTAAGTCACAGGAGTACAGAGTTAAGAGACCTTAAAGAGTCCTAAATGATCCATATTATACAGATGAGGAAACTGAGCCCCAGATAGGTAAAGTAATTTTCTCAAGGCCACACAAGGTAGTAAGTAGCAAAACAGAATTTGAACCCAAGCCCTCCATCTTCAGCAAATGTTCTTTCCACTCCACTATGTCAACTTCCTAAGTCTTTTCCAACTCTGAATCTATAATTCTATAAGCAAAACTGACCATTTATTACATAATAGACATCAAAGTGTTTTACCATATGCACCCTGGAACTTCACAAATAACAAATATAATATTAACTAATACTTATTTAGTACCTAATTCAGTGCAATGCACTTTGCTCACAACCTCACTGTCACTGCAAGTTTTATCATGTTCACTTAACAATTGAGGAAAATAAGGGCCAGGAAGGTTTATCCAGAATCAAAGGTTAGTAATTTTTACAGGCAGTATCCCAGGTGTTTGAAATTATAGCATCCTTTGGGTGGGGGGAGAGAGAGTGGCAATAGGCATTTAACTAACTATTGGAATCCATGTGATAACTAGACCTTCAACTCAAAAACAAGTCAGTAATTGATTTTTTTACTCTGCTTCTCAGGTATGAACTCTGGCTATGATAGCAGGACTCAGGCAGTTTCTAGTCAGAATCCATCAGAGATGGGTGAGTGTTATGTTTATGTGAAATGTCAGGGGTTTTTTATTGGGGAATTATTGGGAAAAATTAGTTGACTCTCAGCCATCAAAATAATCTTTACAACAAGTCAGGTTCTTCAAGCAATGCACATGAGAAAAGCAACAGTAATGAAAATTATTCTTCATTATTTTTACTCTGAAGTCAACCTACCATTTTGTGGGAAGGTCTTAAGCTGAAACATAGGAAAGAAATTATAATGATACTATAGAAATCATGGTCTGTGTATTCTTCTTAGACTTTCTGCATCCTTGACTCCAGTGCAAGTGGGAAGCTAAAATAATCTAGTCTGTTGGTGATGAGATTAGTCATATAGCTTTTGCTCATTAGTGATTAATCCTGGGTTGTTCTTTAGTGTAGAAATATAGAAATCCCAATTTCTCTAGCACACTCAATCAGAATGCTGCCATTTGTCAATCTGGAAGGATGATTAGATTTATCCTCTTCTGCCTTTTCTTCACTGGCATGCAAAATCATAGACCTAGGGTTGGAAAAGATCTTGGAAGCCATCTAATCCAACCTTCATCTTGCATATGAAGAAACTGAATCCCAGAAAGATTAAATAACTTTCCTCAGGGCCCCAGATTAATCACAATGTCTGGAGTCACTACTCTTTCCTCTATATCATCCTCCATCTCATTTAAGTTTGATCTTTGCTTCTGCTTCTGGCAAATGGATGTGGTATAGGTAGCTGAGGATCAGTCTGAACTTTTCTAGGCCTTTCCACTGACTTTTTCAGTCATAACAATGGCAGGTAATAAGACTTCAGAGATACTACTATTTGGTGGAGTTGTGAGTTAATCTAACTATTCTGGAAAGTAATTTGGAACTATATCCAAAGGGCTACAAAACTGTGCATATCTTTTGATCCAGCAGTGTCACTATTGGGTCAGGATCCCAAATAGATCCTAGAAAGGGAAAAGGACCTACATGTGCAAAAATGTTTGTGGCAGCCCTTTTTGTTGTGTCAAAGAATGGAAATTGAGTGAATGCCCATCAGTTGGGGAATGGCTGAGTAAGTTATGATATATGAAAATAGTGGAATATTAGTGTTTCATAAGACATTTCTTATGAGCAGGCTGATTTCAGAAAAGCCTGGAAAGACTTACATGAACTGATGCTGGGTGAAGTGAGAACATTGTACACAGTAACAACAAATAATGTGATGATCAGTTGTGATGGACTTGATAAATTCTTTTGAACAATGAGATGATTCAAAGAAATCTCAATAGATTTGTGATGAAAAGTGACATTTTTATTCAGCGAGAGAACAATGGAGAATGAATGTAGATCAAAGCATAGTATTTTCATCTTTTTGTTGTTGTTTTCTTGTTTTTTTTTCTTTTTTGTCTGATTTTTTGTATGTATGCAATATGATGTATATGGAAATATATTTAGAAAAATTGCACCTGTTTTACCTGCATTGGATTACTTGCTGTCTTAGAGAGGGAAGAAGGGGATAAAGGGGAAAAAATTAGAACACAAGGTTTTGCAAAGGTGAATATGGAAAACTATCTTTACATATATTTGAAAAAAATAAAATACTATTAAAAGAAAAAAAAGGCTAAAAAGGTAGGCTAGTCTAATTATGAGCCTAATGATGTAGGTTTGAGCTTGAAGTCATATTAAAGAGACTTATTTATTAGTTTAAGATTCAAATGACTTAATTATAAGTGTCAGCAGCACAAAAATATTAACTGGATCTGGTTCTCTATTGTAGAGAACAAAATTGAGAAATGTAAACATCCTCAAGAGGAAAATTTAATTTAATGATAACTTCTAATGGTCTTCCTAGATTCAGAAAACCTCTTACTAAAAAGTAATTAATCACAATCTTAAGTGCAATCTCCCCCCCAAAACAAACAAACAAAAATAACCTCTGAGGGTTTGAAATAGGCTAGAAGAATAAAGATTTCTTGAAGGAGGTGGAATTTGAGCCAAGGTTGAAGACAGCAAGGGATTTCAAAAAGTGGGAGCAAGGAAGAAAAGAATTCCAAGTATGGGGGACATACAGGATAAAGGATTGGAGATGGGAGATGGGGTGATATGTGGGAAATAGCAAGTTAAGCAGTTTGTCTAGAATATAGAGTACTTGAAGAAATGAAGCTAAAACCAAACTGCGAGGCCAATCTAGAAGCCAAACTCTTTTAATTGCTAAAGAGAAAAGGGCTTTTTTTATTGTAAAAGAAGTAGGACTGAGACACAAATGCATTGTTGGTGGAGTTGTGAAATGATCCAACCATTCTGGAGAGCAATTTGGAACTATGACCAAAGGGCTATGAAACTGTGCATATCCTTTAATCCAGCAGTGTCTCTACTGGATCTATATTCCAAAGACACTATAAAAGAGGGGAAAAGACCCACATGTGCAAAAATGTTTGTAACAGCTCTTTTTGTAGTGTCAAGGAATTGGAGACTGAGTAGATGCCCATTAGTTGGGGAATGGGTGAATAAGTTATGGCATATGAAAGTAATGAAACATTATTGTTCTAAAAAAAATGAAGAGGGGCAGCTAGATAACACAGTGGATAGAGCACTGGCCCTAGAGTCAGGAGAACCTGAGTTCAAATCTGGCTTTAAACAATACTTCCTAGCTGTGTGACTCTGGGCAAGTCAACCTCAATTGTCTCGCAAAATTAAAAAAGAAAAGAAAAAAGAGAAAAAGAAATGATGAGCTGGCTGATTTCAGAAAGGTCTGCAAAGACTTACATGAGTTGATGCTAAGTGAAAAGAGCAGAGCCAAGAGAACATTGTACACAGTAACAACAAGATAATGTCATCAACTGTGGTGGACTTGACTCTTTTCAATAATGAGATGATTCAAGGCAATTTCAATAGATTTATGATGGTAAGTGATATCTGCATCCAGCAAGAGAACAATGGAGACTGAATGTGGATCAAAGGCATAGTAGTTTCACCTTTGTTATTTGTGTGCTTGTTTTTTTCCCCTCTTTCTCATATTTTTTCCCCTTTGAATCTTATTTTTCTTGGGCAACATGACAAGTATGGAAATATGTTTAGAAGAATTGCATGTATTTAATCAATATTGGATTGCTTGCTTTCTTGGGGTGGGAGAAAGGAGTTGAGATAAAGGAGAAAAATTTGGAAAACAAGGTTTGCAAAAGTGACTATTGAAAACTATTTTGCATAAATTTGGAAAAATAAAATACTATTAAAATAACCTTTAGGTGAAAAATATCTTTTCCCCCTTGCTGATATACCAGATTAGTAACCCTTTCAAAAATGTAACTGTTAACTTGCCTGACATGATCTGTTTATGATTAAACAATGTTGCTTCTTTAATCATTGCTTTCTCTTCTGCATTTAAAAAATAATTGAATTCAGTGCAAATTTATTAAATATGACTGTACTGAAAATACTATTAGATGCTAGAAAATTAAAATAACTCTGAAGTACCATCTCATGCCTATTAGAGTAGCCAATGTGACAAAAAAAAGAAAATGTTGGAGGAGATATGGGAAAGCTGGGACACTAATGCATTCTTGGTTGAGACACGAGTTGATCCAACCATTCTGGAGAGCACCTTGGAACTATGCCCAAAGGGCTATAAATTTTCTTTGATCCAACGACAACACTCCTAGATCTATATTCTAAATTCATCCAAAAGGGGAGAAAATACCTATTTGAATAAAAAATACTTGCAGCAACTCTTTTTATGGTGGCTAAGAGTTGGAAATTAATGAGATGTTCATTAATTGAGAATGGCTAAACAAGCTGCAATATATGATTGTAATGGAATATTATTGTGCTATAAGAAATTACAAGCAGGATGGTTTAGAAAAACCTGAAAAGACTTACATGAGCTGATGCACAGTGAAGTGAATATAACCAGAATATTGTACACAGTAACAACAATGTTGTTCAATGAAGAATTTTGAATGACTTAGCTATTCTCCGCAATACAATGATCTAAGACTAAAGATCTAAGATCAAAAGGACTTAAGGTGAAGCATACCATATGCCTGCACAAAAAGAACAGATAATTGATTGAATAAAGACTAAAAAAAGTGCTATTTTTCATTCTCAGAAACAAAAGAAAAAAAGGAGTTTGGGAATATAGATATAGAACTTGGGTATATCAACATGAATGTAGTAGTTGAGCTATGGAAACATGTGACAAAAAAAGAAAGAAAGAAAGAAAGAAAGAGATGGTATCTAATGGTGTCTAACATTATGGAAGATAGAGATGGATTAAAAAAACTCAGGGGATTTGGCTATTACAAGGTAATTGTTGTTTAAAGGAGCAATGTAAGGGAAGCATATGTAGATACACATACACACACACCCGTAATATTTTTTTGAATCTTGCTCTAGTTTTATTGTCTCCATGAAAGTGTAATGCCAGAGAAACTGAGGCAAGATAAAGATTATAGTGTTTTTTAATATTTTATTTGAAAGAGAGAAATTTACTGGAACCAAATGGATCCATGGAGACTATGGTCTCCAAAAATCCAGCATCCAGCCAGCATCCAGCAGCCAATGTGAGTTCTCAATGACAAATTTATACATAGTAGCTAAACAAAGGGAGGGAGTGGAGTCCAAACTCTGGTGAGCAGGAATCTCCAGGCAGGAACCATCGATTCAGTTCTGACAGGTTGGGGAGTAGGACCATAAATTCTAAAAAACTGGGAGTTAAGAAAGTGTCTGGCAAGAGACAGAATGTCTGGATTCTCCCTTTCTGAGTTTACACATTGACAATTTATAACCTTAGAGCAAATAACCTTGAGTTATATCAGTCTTCATGAACTTATTTAGTTTGCAACTAAGGGGATTGAGGCATAACAATTAGGGAAACTGAGACAGAACAATTTAGGGAAATTGAGGCAGAACCAATTTAGGGAAACTGAGTCAGGACAATTAAAAGAGAACTGTGGCACAACAAAAGTCCTATCTGAACCCTTAAAATGATATGGACTTGATCGTTGGTTCTAAAGGCTATGCCAGCAGAATGTAAATTCTATCACATCTTGCCAAGCTGTATAGAATTTGAGTATTATTAGCCAAGAGTAATTTGTTTCTGTTGGCTGAGGATCAACTTAGCTAAATTTGAAGTGGCTCATCATCAAAAGGTTGACTACCAGGAAATGGGTGTTTTAGGCTACAGCAACTAATGAAATCACATATTGAAAAAGACGAATTTCAATTTCTGTTTTTAGAAGGCATTCCCACACAGATTAAATCATTGATCCTTGAAAACTATTACGCTAATATTGGCAAATACTGTTCTTTTTTGATTTAATAAAGAATTCTGTTTTTATGGGGGGGGGGAAGAGCATAGTGAGTAAAAAAAGAATGCAATGTCTTGACTTAGTTAAATCATGGTTATGAGAAGACAGGGCCACCCTTACAAAATATTAACAACTTGATGCATTGGAAGGGGCCAAATGGAACTTGAGTGACCTGAGTTCTAATCCCAATTAATTTGTAAAATGAGATAATTAGACTATGGTTCCTGTTTGTACAAATTTTATGATTCAAAAAGCTCCAGAAGTCAAAATGAGTGAGTATTCTTTTTATTTCTATTTCATGAACACAAAAACAAAAGCTGGAAAGTTGTCTCCTAGAAGGCATAAAGGATGAAGAAGTATTGAGAAATAATATTTGATTTATATTTATAATATTTGATTGACATACATACACAGATACAAATATAGATATATGGACATATATGTATTTATATATGGACATATATGCATATATCACCTACAAATAACATTAATTCATAAACATTTAAGATCATCTCACATATAACAATTTCTGAACTACATCTAATAAAAATGGGCCTTAAAACATGAGACAAAACAGAATAAATCAAAAATATATGGGAATAGGAAGAAAACATTATCTTCTCCACTTTTCTAACCTAAGGATTATTTTAGAGTGTCTATAGAAGTTGTATCCCAGCACTTTCACTCATGGGCAAAAAACTGTGATTTTATTCTGTCTACACAATAATCCAATAAATATTAAACATGAAAGAAAAAATAGTAGGCTAGTGATTTGTTCCATGCCTATTTCTATGTGAATGCTGCATGTAAGAACAACAGCAACAATAACAATAACAATACATAAAGTACTTTCATCAGGGCTCTTTGAGGTAGGAAATACAAATATTAACTCTATTTTAGTGATAAGAAGGAGAGGCATTGTGGAGTCTTAAGCAGATAGACCTGGTTTTAAGTCATACTGATATCTACTCCATTTGTAACCTAATCTCTTAGTCTCTCTTTATTCCTGGCACTTCTTTAAGATTTTTAGATGCTGACTTGCATAACTCAGGAGTTTACTAACTAGGAAGTTCTAATGCCAATGAAATCATAAATTCAGTCATATCTGAATTGTATATGAGATAAAATGGTTCCCTAGCTAGATATGGCTAACCAATTCAGTTATTTTCATCTTCCTTCAATTGTAAAATGAAGGAATTGGAGTAGATCAATTTCTTAATCAAGATTCTGTGAACTTTAAAAAAGCATTTCAATAATTCTATTAGTATATAATTGCTTTATTGATAATGAAGATATCTAATATTTTAAAAGTACATTCAAATTTGTAAAGTACTTTTATAAATATCATGTCATCTGATCTGTATAACAACCATGGGAAGTTGGTGCTATTACTACTCCTATTTTATAGGTGAGGAAACTGAGACAAAGATTAAATGACTTTCCTAGGGTCACATGAATAGTAAAAGTCTAAGTTAGGATTGACTTGGGTTAAAAAATACTTCCAAACTATGCTCAAAAAGTTATCAAACTGTGCATACCTTTTGATCCAGCAGTGTTTCTACTGGGCTTATACCCCAAAGAGATACTAAAGAAAGGAAAGGGACCTGTATGTGCCAAAATGTTTGTGGCAGCCCTGTTTGTAGTGGCTAGAAGCTGGAAAATGAAAGGATGTCCATCAATTGGAGAATGGTTGAGTAAATTGTGGTATATGAATGTTATGGAATATTATTGTTCTGTAAGGAATGACCAGCAGGATGAATACAGAGAGGACTGGCGAGACTTACATGAACTGATGCTGAGTGAAATGAGCAGAAGCAGGAGATCATTATACACTTCAACAACGATATTGTATGAGGATGTATTCTGATGGAAGTGGATCTCTTCGATAAAGAGAGCCTTAATTGATCAAAGATGGACAGAAGCAGCTACACCCAGAGAAAGAACACTGGGAAATGAATATAAACTGCTTGCATTTTTGTTTTTCTTCCCGGGTTATTTTTACCTTCTGAATTCAATTCTCCCTGTGCAACAAGAAAACTGTTCGGTTCTGCAATCATATATTGTATCTAGGATATACTGCAACCCATTCAACATGTAAAGGACTGCTTGCCATCCGGGGGAAGGGGTGGAGGGAGGGAGGGGAAAAATCGGAACAGAAGTGAATGCAAGGGATAATGCTATAAAAAATTACCATGGCATGCGTTCTATCAATAAAAAGTTATTTAAAAAATACTTCCAATATCCATTTTTCTAAGAAAACTCCAATTGAGGTCATGAAGACTTGAATATAAATGAAAAATGACTACATTTGTGAACTTTAGGTTTAGCATACTACCATGTATTTATATTGATATACCACCTACATACAAATGCATGGTTTTATTTTATTCTGAGAATGGGTTCATAGGCTTCACCAGACTGCCAGAGAGTTCCATTATGCATGACAAAAGGTTAAGTAGTCTTTCAGACTAAATAATTTCTAATGTTTCTCCCCACTCTAAATCCTAGTATTCCAAGAATAATGTTCTTTATATTATACCACATTTCACTATCTTTCTTTTCTGTCTCCTCCTTTCTCACAGTTATTTGGTAAAATATGGACTTTCAGACCAATTTTCTCAGCTGTCCCTGAATTTGTTTCATGGGCTTCTAGAGTGCTAAGGGGCTTACAGGAGTTTCATTTAACACCTGTAAGAACCCAGCAGAGAGTCAACCAAAGGTGCTGGGACCTGCTAAGCAAAAGCTTCAAGTTAAAGCAAATTGGTATTTGATTTGGTGAGGGATGTAAAGAAAGAAGGAAAGGAAGAATGGGAAGGAATCAGTCACCTTTGTTAGAGATGTGTGTGTGTGTGTGTGTGTGTGTGTGTGTGTGTGTGTAAATTCTGGGCTCAAGATCCAGACTGTACTTAGATTTGCTGAGATAGCTTACTTTCCCTTCTAAAACATATTTGGATTGATCTTGTGGATTGCCTGAAAGAGAATTGATATTGCCAATGAGACCAATTCTAGAACATATCTCAATGTTAGTTTAACCTAGAGGAGGAAGTAATGTTGTTAGAGTCTGGAGTGGACTGGCATGTATCTGGATTAGATTGAGGCTCTCATTCTTGGAATCTCACGAGAAAGTAATTAGTTCTGAAAGTAATATGAGAGCTATGGGAATCAGCTTATGATTTGGTTCAATACATTTGGGAATGTTCTAGATCAGTGATTAAGATCAAATTACAATACTTCAATTTGTCCATTTGTAGAAGAGGAATAATAAAAGCTTCTACCTCTGATTTAAAACAAAGAAGCAAACATAGAGTAGAAAATTGAGGTATCTCTTGCTTCATTGTGAATGGAAGTATGATAGTACATCTATAGCTAAAGGTGCTCTGGGTTCAGATTGATGGTGGGTTTGACTTAGAAAACCATAACTTAACATTAAATATGTTGTATTTCTATTTTTTTACTAAACATTTTATTTTATTTTATTTTGTTAATTTTTTTTAAGTACTAGGATTTTTTATTGTTGTTAAAACATTTCCCAATTACATTTTAATCAAGTTTAGGCAGCACCTGGGAGTGAGTTCTTCAGGCCTCAAAAGCATGAAATCTCTCTCCTAGTTTAAACTTACTAGGTAAAATTGAAGTTGCCTTGGCCTTTTGGGCATCCCACAAACTACTGTGGCAAAAACAATGAATTTGTAGGCAAAGGCAAAGTCTAGCTTTAAATCTCAGTTCACTTCCCCTTTGGGCTTCAATTTCTTCATTTGTAAAATTCAGGTAGGGTAGACTAAGTGTTCTCCAGGCTTTTTACTCCATGAATCTTATAAACAAATCAGATTTCCTCATTGCTAGTCTAAGTTAGTAAATCTACTAGATTCACTTTAGCTTAAATGGGACTACATTCCAGAGTGCTTGGCAAAGGATAATTTGTTCTTAGATTGGCTAACTCATTGTCTTATAAGATAGAGGAGTCCTTTTCTAGAGGGGAAGGTATCATTCTAATCTTTCTGGATTAGCAGATCTGGAATAGTGATCTTTATCTTCCACTGTGTGCAAGAATAATATTCCTTTTCAGCTCCAAGTTCATGAAGGCTCCTTTCCTCAACTACTCAACACTTCATTCTCTCTTCTATCTACCCAATCCTTATCTATTCTTTTTCTCCAATCCTGTGTCATTTCCCCACACCCTCTCATGAGAGCCAAGAAAACCATCCTAGGATATAGTGAATCTTCTCTTGTCTGAATTTTCTTAGCCTTTGAGGTCTGTTGTGAAATGTAATTATTTGTCTCCTTGGTTGGTTAACTTAGCTATTTCATAAGGACTATGTCTTTATTTCTCCTGTTAATATCCTGAAGTTCAAGAAATTTGACTGAGGATCATGAAATCATCAATTTAGAGCCAAAAAAACCCTTATAGATCATCAAGTCCAATCCTCTTGTTTTTCAGATGCGAATATTAATACCCAGAGGCAGAGAAATCATTGACTTATCTAAAATCACACAGCTGGTAGGCGTCTAGGGAACAATTCAGACCTTGGTCTTTTTGATTTCAAGTATAGCATTCCATTCATCATATTTATTTATTTATGCCTGACCTCAATTTTCTCAATTTGTAAAATGAGGGAGTTTGGATTAGATGATTTAATTCTTTTGAATGCTGATCTTGTATAGTTTCTTAACTTTTAAAAAAAATTCCTCAATTGCTTTGAATTATATATAAATGCTAGAGGCAGCTAGGGACTCAGTGGCTAGAAAGATCTCACCTCCATCATTTACTAGCTGTATGACCGTCTATTTAACCTGTTTGCCTCAATTTCTTCATCTGTCAAATGATGTGAAGAAGTATCTTTTCCAAGAAAAACCTAATGGAGTCAAGAAGAGTTGGACATGACTGAAAAACAACTGAATAAATATATAACTGCTATATACATGGAGGAAAAGGGAGTTATTGTGATCAGATCTATGACTGCAAATATAGGGAATTCTCTGTGACATTCTCTTAACTTCCTCTATTACCAAAGATCAACACCTGTCTATTAGACAGCTACCTTAGGATGGATTTGTTATTCAATTATTTCAGTTGTGTACAACTCTTTGTGACCTCTTTTGGGATTTTCTTGGCAAGTATACTGGAGTGGTTTGCCATTTCCTTCTCTGTCTCATTTTACACATGAGAAAAGTGAGGCAAACAGGTTTAAGTAACTTGCCCAGGGTCATACAGCTATTAACTGTTGGAGGCCAGATTTTATTAGTCTTCCTAATTTCAAGCCCATGTTTCTATTCCTTGAACCATCTAACTGCCATCAATTATGCCCTCAGAATTGGAGACATTGGTTTATGTGCTGCCTCTATCATACTGGTTGGCAAGTTTTTTAAACTTCTTACTATCCTGAGCATTCTGTAAGATCAAGCTTATATAGATATGTGATACTTACTAAATGAATAAATGAGTTATGGGCGCAGGAGTCTTCTCAGCAGTACTGGGAAGCCTCTAGCCATTTTGTCTCCAGGGCTTGGAAAATAAATTTTCCTTAGCTGCACCAAGATTTTCCATTATGGTATTTGGCATTGCAAGATAACTCCACAGTTCTAAAGAAGCTCCCTTAATTCTATCTTTCTTTAATAAAGGATTTGTGATTTCTGTTTGAAATCAGTCATTTCAATTCTGAGGATTGTTTCCACCCCTAATAGAAATCAATAAGAGAAGCTACTGCCTAAAGGAGAAAGAAAGGAAATATCTGGCCACTTCAGGGTAGTAAATGAATGTAATCACTCAAAGTGTATGCTTGCTAATTTATAGCTATATTCAGGACAGTTGGTTCAATGCTTTGTCCTCTGCCCTCCTGCTGAACAGTGCCTATACATGGATGGATGGCACCCCTCAGGGCAGCATGTTCAAATCCTTTTTTAATATACTTCATATATTAAACTCCTTTCTGAGGTCAGGCAACTTTGGAAAAGCTTACTGAGATAATGTTACAGACAGAAAAACCATCACCTTTGTTATATAGAGCTGAAAAATAGTTTGGGAACTAGCTAGTTGCTTAACTTCTCATTCAGATTTCATTAATATAAAACAATTATATATCAAATACCTACAATATGCATAATACTGAGAAAAGTCCTCTGGATAGGGGCATAGGAAGTATAGAGCAGGGTTCGTTGAGGAAAACACAGATGAAATACAAGGAAATATATAAACAAGAGAATGATAGCCTTATATACATTTTGTTCAAATCAGCCAAAATGTACTGAATGCCTATTAGGTATCCTTAAGGAACTGGATATATCAATGTGAAAAAAATAATCATCCCTCCCCTCAAAGAACTTATTGTCCAATAAAGGAAAAATTATATAAATGCAGATAATTGAATGTATAAGAATGTATAAGAAAAGTATAAATGACCTATTCATAGGACAGAATCCTTCTATATACTCAACTAGCTCTATGAGCTTATTGATGTGGATATTTGTTCTAATTTTGCAGATTGCAACTCATCTATATCACTTTGTCCTGCATTACTTTTCAAATTTTCTTATAATTTTCCCATAAGATAGAAAGATCATCCAATGTGCTAATGGCCTTCCTTGATTTTGCTAGATATGGCAGGAATCTAGTGAAGAACATTAGCCACCTAATGATTTTCCCTTACTTTAAACACTTGAGCAACCCCTACAAAAAATTATATAATAAGCCAGAAAGGCTCTTAGATTTTATTATTGCTGTTGATTCATGCCCAATTCTTCGGGACCTCATTGGGATTTTCTTGACAAAGATACGGAAGTGGTGTGCCATTTCCTTTCCAGTTTATTTTACAGGTGAGAAAAATAAGATTAAGTGACTTGCCCAGGGTCACATGGCTAAGAAATATCTGAAGCAAGATTTGAACTCAGAAAGATGAGTCTTCTTGACTCCAAGTCTTGCATTTTATCCACTGCCTTCTAATACCAATTTGATACTAATTTCAGCCAGTGTTATCTATACTATCTACCCAGTAAATCATATTCAATATCTAATACCATTTCCAATTTTTCTGAAAATATTTAGTAACGGGGATAACATGAAATTTGATGGACTCTGGTTCATTTATCAAATTGAGGAAGGAAATAAACTGGCTTTCTCTGCTTCTATCCTTACTCTCCTACTATAAAGTAGAGAGCAGAGGAAAATTGTGAATTGTTTGCAAAGAACTTTTTAGGGAGGTGAATGTTTGAAGGAGACTGTAAACACACTGCCATGTAGAGCCTGTGGGCAAGGAAGGATAATTGGAATCCTGTTGAAAGAAGACATTTGCAGCTTTTTATCACAAGTTTCTACTTTATTTTCCCCCCTACTGACAGATCTATCTCCACAGATATTTATAGTTCATGTCCCCAGAGGGTTGAAACCTTTCTATCTTTGTTGCTCACAAGTTTTCTTCTTCTGACAGAACAGAGCTGACCCTTTCCAAAGCAGTAATGCTAAGGTTAAATAGGTTAGACAGCCTACAATCTGTCAGCAGGATCCAGCAGAGATGCTTTTAGGCTTTCAGTCAAATGAAGATAGTTTCTACTTCTTCTTATGGAAAAAGAAGCCCCAATAGAGTAATTTTAACTGTCTCTTCCCATATATAGCATATGCTATACAATAACTATGGTTTTCCTAACAGAAATACATTTCCTCCAAATAAGAGTACAAATCATTCCATATTCAAAGATTATTTTATGACTATTATTAAGCATAGATGGCAGAATGGATAGAATTGCTTCTTCTGATGTCAGGAAAATCAGAGTTTGAATTTTGCCTCAGATATTAGGTTTGTGACTCTAGGACCTTTCTCAGCCTCAGTTTTTTTTTCCATCTATCAAATGGATGTTTAACAACAAAACCTGACTTAGAAGATTATATGCAGTGTTTTGGAGACCTTGAATAGCTATTTGAATGTTAGTTATTATTATTATAGAAGTAATGACCATTTTTTGTGAGCTTCACTTCACTAAAGAGGAAACATCTGTGCCTTATTATCTTATTTATGTTAGGACTATAAAATCCTCATTAAAGGTATACTCTGAAGGAATTATGGTGCAAACTAATGCTTGACTACTCAAAGGCTATACCATTGGAATCTAAGGTTAGATGAATTTTATCACTGTAATAAGGGATTTAAGAACTGTTGTTTTGGGATTTGAAGTATAACATAAGACATGCAGTCCAAGCAAGCATCTCTCTCTCAGCCCTGAGAAGTGATTGTGGACCAACTTGATCTTTGAGCCAGAAGAAAGAACTAAGTCATGTAATAGAATTATTAAAGATATACACATAGTTTGAGAGAGAGAGACTGAAAAAGCTGTGGGGACCTCAAGAGCTGAAAAGCAAAAGCAAAGAGGTTAGCTTTCCCACCTCCAGATTTAATGAGCTGAATCAGAAAGCTGAACCATTGGCATGGGGATGATAAGGGAAAGGTGAAAGAAAAAGCAGTTCTGAGCAATAGTGAACAATAGAGTCTGAAGAAGAATATCAGTCCTCAAAGGCACTTCAAAGTCAAAGATTGGCTCAAGCCACTGGAATTACTTTTACCTGAAAAGATGTGCTCTTTCTTCAACTTCTGTCCCTATTGCCTATCCATTAACAGATCTTGTGACATGTTCTCCAAAATTTTCTGGTAACCTGAATTTTGCTTCAACTATAAAGAAATGAGGCTAGAGAGAAACTATGTCAATCGAGGCAGAGCCAAATCTTTGCCTAAATGTTAGAATATTTTTAACTGGGAGCTTTAAACAACTGTTATTATACTCCTAACTTTTCACATTATATTCATAATCTCTATAAAGTGATAGAGGATGGAATCTTGTGGAATTGAGTTCACTATATTATCCTCAGGGTAAAAAATGAGCTAATGTAAAGCAGCAGAGATGATTTACTCTTTGGAAACAAAAGAGTAGGAAGAAAAGAGTGATGGATGATGACTATTGTCAGTCACCTGTACCCTCTAAAGCAGTAGTCCCCACCTTCAAGGAACTTATTATCTAATAGAGGAGAAAGCTTGTACCCTAATGTTACATCAAATTCATTGGATTTGAAAGTGGGAGGGAGCCTCAGTGGTCATATAATCTAACCCATCCATAAAATAAAGTCATGCTAATTCATTGCCCATAAGCCTTTGATTAAAGACCTGAATTGGAACGATTTTTGAGCATAAGCAGAAGGATAAACTGGTTATTATCTGAAAACCTATTTACCTAAGCACAGAGAGGTTTGTCACCTGAAGGCTGACTGCTAGGTAATGCATGTTTCACACTGGCAACTCTTAAGGGTCTGCAGTCTTAGTGCAGGAGGCTACCTTCTACCTCAGGAGAAAATTATCTCCCTCTCTTCATATTTTTTACAGCAGCATTTCCCTTGGGAGAAGGTAGGCTTGGATGCAAGATTATAAGCTCAAAGAGATAGTCATTCTAATGCAACCTACTTATTTGACAGGTGAGAAAACAGGCTGAGAAGTTAAATAACTTAAACAAGATGATACATTTGAGCAGCAGAGCTGGAGTTTGAACACAAGTCCTGACTCCCCATCTAGCTCTCTTTATACCTCATTATCTTTAGTAACATTCCATATTTTATTTTGCTATGCATCTATCACCCAACTCTCACCTGTGATTCCAAAAAACTGCGCCATACACACTGATCACACCTGGATAAAATCATCTCTGCAGATGGGCTAAACCACACTGAAGTTAACTGACAGGTCTCAGATTCATCTGGGAGTTTGGGGGATGTCTATCCCAAACATATGAAGACTTTGCCCAGCAGAATGGGTAGATGAAAACAATTTATTCCAAAGGCCATATATAAAGGTAATAGCCAACAAAGATACCAAAATCATTTTGGCATCCTGGGCTGTCACCATTTGTCTTAACTTTTGTCCTACCAGTGGATATCATGCACTCTAGAAGAGAGAGGGCGGCTGATGACTTTGTGCAACTATGCCTCCCTTTAATTCAATTCACAAGCAAGTCAAAATATCATTCATCATCCACTATTTTATTTCCAAAATCATGATGTCATTAATCCTCTTTAAAAACAAAGGATGAATAATATTTTATATTACTTGTGGATATGTCTTATCCTTCTCCTATTAGATTATAGGCTCCTAATTATGGAGACTGAATATGGATCAAAGTATAATGTTTTTACCTTTTTATTTGCTTTTTCTCTCTTGTGTTTTTTTCCCCTTTTGTTCTGACTTTTTTTTTCATAACATGTCAAGTATGGAAATATGTTTAAAATGATTGTACATACACAAATTAAAACAGATTGCTTACTGTCTTGGGGACAGGAGAGGTAAGGGAGGGGGAAATTGGCATTCTAAATCTTACAAAAATGTATGTTGAAAACTATCTTTACATGTAATTGAAATAATAAAATACTATTGAAAAATGAAAAGAATAAAATACATACTAACTAAAAAAAAAGATTATAAGATCCTTATGGGCTGGAATTTTGTTATTTTTCATCTTTGCATCCTTAGCATTTAGCATAGTGCCTTATACAAAAGAGGTTCTTAATATATATTTATTGACTTGAGCTAATGAAATCCCAAATTTTTCAAAATATTAAGGTATTATAAATTAGTTGAGGGAAAAATGGCTTCCTTCTCCCTCATCCTAGGTGACATTTTGCTTCTACTGTGAACAAAATGAGCAAGTATACTGGATGTCCTCAAGAGGATGATCTATCTGTCACTAGTTTTCCAAAAGCCAAAAGCTATAGAATTGGTGTTGAGCAATAATGGTAGCACTGTGCTTTGGAGTTAGCTCACACCCTTGAGAAATCAATCTCCACCCTAGTAACAATTTTCAGGTCTTTTCTATCTGATCTTGTAGGACTCTGCGTTTTTATTCATTTTTCTCATGGAAACAAGTAGAAAACCTACTTCTTTTATGGATTCTTAATCTATTTTTTTCTAATTCTGGACCCCTTTGGCAATGTGGTAAATAAAGCCTATGGACCCCTTCTCATAAAAAAAAAAAATGTCAGAAATAAAATACATAGAATTACAAAGGAGAACAATTATGTCAAAATAGATTCATCAAGTTTTTTTAAGTTAACAGACTCCAAGTTGAGAAATCTTGCTATATATTGTACAGTGTAAAGGCTCTCTAACTTGAGTCTCACATCACTGACTTCTAACTTCTCCAAACCAAAGTTTATCCCAATCAATGCACAAATTAGGAAAGATTCATTGTTATTGATTTTTTCCTCTAAAACCAATTAGCTTCTTGAGAAATTCTACAATCCTGATAAAAGTAGTTCTTTTTTCCCCCTGAAGTCAGGCTATAGAACTATATGTATCAGAGTCTACCCCTCTCATGCCCCTGTAAAAGGCTGGAAAGTAAAATGTTATCTGAGAGCTACTATGTAGCATAAATCTCTTTAGCTTCAGTCTTCATTGTTTACTATGTTACAGAAATTTCATCTTGATGAGAGAAATGATCTATTAATGACCCTTTAAGAGGGTCACAAAGAATTGGATACAATTGAATAATATAACTGCTATTTATTAATTGTGTGACTTTCATCCACACCTTCACCTATGGAGTCTAAGTTTCAGTTTCTTTAGTTGCGAGATGAAAACATTGAACTAAATTACTTCTAAGGTCTCTTCCAGCATAAACCCAATGATCCTTTACACAAGTGGGGAATTACTGACTAGTACCTACATGGCTTCCATAGCTTCCATAGATAATGTAGTTTCCTAACTTATTTCAGCAGCCATCTGGCTTGCCATCAGGCATATGGAGGCTACAACTGGGAATTTAATATTCTGAACCCTGCAATTCTGGTATCATGCTCCAAAATGGTGTTCCTCAGGTGCTGACACATTCACAACACATCAGTACCTAAAAGAGATGTTCTCTTTCCCATTCCACCCCTTCCCACACTAGCCCCACCACCACCACCATCAAAAAACACTTAAAAGACTTCCCTAAATAGGTTTGTTGCAACCTATAATCTACCCTTAGGGAGAAAAATCATTTATTAAAGAAGAAATCAACAAATTAGCAGTGTAACCCAGAACTACAATCAACCAAATCTAATCACATTTACAAATAAAAATATATACTATGGTTGATTGTTTTAGCTTGATTTCACAGAAAGATAGCTTAATGCATGTCTATCACTGAATCTGCCTATCTATGTGGGCCCAATTTTAAATCACCTAATTCTATACTCTTCTCTATTTATGGTCTTCCAAGAGGGAGCTGAGTATATTCTATAGTTAAGTTAGCAAGCCAGAAAAGTTCTCCCCGCACCTCACTCCATTGAAAGTTGGAGTGGAAAGATAGTGTATTTTTTTTTCAATGATCCATCATTTTAAGAGGCAAATGTAGCAGATCCTTCATTTCAGCTGGAATTTAGTTTTCCTAGGAGCAATTTTGCCAATTTCATAGGTATTTCCATGAGTAATAAAATCACAGAATTTCAGAGTTGGAAGCAATTTATCCCTTCATTTTATATGTAATGTGGCCTGGCCTTGTTTAAAAATAAGATGTGTCTCCCTTAAAGTAGATTTTGCTCTTTGATCTATTATATCTACTGAAAGCATAAGAAAATAAGAGTGAAAATAAGGCCAAGAAAGGTGAATCCCAAAGAAGTCAAATAACTAATCTTAAGTCCAATGGCAATTAGAACTTTTTGGGGTTTTTTCCAATTTTTTTATGAACAGACAATTTTCAGATGAAGGAATTAGTGAACATCAAAAATCAAAAATATGTGATATGGAACAGAAAAAGATTGTACATGAAACTATAAATCTCTATTATATAGTTTGCTTTTCTTTTTTCAACACACAACAAATTCAGTGTACAACCTTTAAAATTATCCTACATTTCTGAATATCCTTTTCTTCTTTTCTTATTCTTCTATTCTAATTTTCCCTCACCATTCCACCTGCTTCCTCAAATTAAAAAAGACCAACAATCCTTGTAACTAATATGCACAAACAAAACAAATTCCTATATTGATAATGTACAAATATATATCTTTGGAATCCATCATGAAATCCATATGATGGAATCCATCACTTTTCTCATGGTGGATAGCATGCATCATCACTGGTCCTTAAATCCTACTAAAAACACCAGAAAGTATAGGAATAAATGGGTTTTTCCTTAAAATGAGCAATAACATCTATTTAAAACCATCAGCAAGCATCATATGTAATAGGGACAAATTAGAACAATTCCCAATAAGATCAGGGGTGAAACAAGGTTGCCCACTATCATCATTACTATTCAATATTGTATTAGAAATGTTAGCTTTGGCAATAAGAGAAGAAAAAGAAATTAAAGGAAACATTTGCAAATGATATGATGTTATTTTTAGAGAACCAAACTACTAAAACAACCCACAACTATAGCAAAGTTGCAGGATACAAAATAAATCCACATAAATCATCAGCATTTTTATATACTACCAACAAAATCTAGCAGCAAGAAATACAAAAAGAAATTCCATTCAAAATAACAGTTGATAGTAAAATATTTGGTAATCTATCTGCCAAGGGAAAGTCAGGAGGGACTATATGAACACAACTACAAAACACTTTCCACACAAATAAAGTCAGATCTAATCAATTGGAAAAAACATCAAGTGCTCATGGGTAGGCCAAGCAAATATAACAAAAATGACAATACTCCCTAAACTACTCCACTTATTTAGTGCCATACCAACCAAACTCCCAAGAAATTATTTTACAGATCTAAAAAAATAATAACAAAGTTCATCTGAAAGAACAAAAAGTCAAGATTTTCAAAGGAATTAATGAAAAAAAAATGCCAATGAATGTGGCCTAACTGTGCCAGACCTAAAACTATATTATAAAGCAGCAGTCATCAAAATCATTTGGTACAAACTAAGAAACAGAGTAGTTGATCAATGAAATAGGTTAGGTTCACAGGACAAAATAGTCAATGACTATAGCAATCCAGTGTTTAACAAACCTAAAGATCCCAGCTTTTGAGATGAGAACTCACTATTTGACAAAAACTGGGAAAACTGGAAACTAGTATGGCAGAAACTAGGCAATGACCCACACCTAACTTAAAAAGTTTTTGTACAAACAAAACTAATGCAGACAAGATTATAAGGGAAGCAATGAATTGGGAAAACACATTTGAAGGTACTGATAAAAGTCTCATTTCTGAACTATATAGAGAATTGACTCAAATTTGTAAGAATATAATCCAATTGATAAATGGTCAAAGGATATAAACAGACAATTTTCAGATGAAGAAATTAAAACCATTTCTAGTCATATGAAAAAATGCTCTATGAATCACTATGGATCAGAGAAATGCAAATCAAGACAACTCTAAGATACCACTCTACATCTCTCAGATTGGCTAAGATGACAAGAAAAGATAATGATGAATGTTGGAGGGGATGTGGGAAAACTGGGACACTAATATATTGTTGGTGGAATTGTGAACAAATCCAGCCATTCTGGAGAGCAATTTGAAACTATGCTCAAAAAGATTATCAAACTGTGCATACCCTTTGATTCAACAGTGTTTCTACTGGGATTATATCCCAAAGAGATCTTAAAAGAGGGAAAGGGACCCACATGTGCAAAAATATTTGTAGTGGCAAGAAACTGGAAACTGAGTGGATACCCATCAGCTGGAGAATGGCTGAATAAGTTATGGTATATGAATGTTATGGAATATTATTGTTCTATAAGAAATGATCTGCAGGATGATTTCAGAGAGGCCTGGAGAGACTTACATGAACTGATGCTAAGTGAAATGAGCAGAACCAGGAGATCATTATATACAGCAACAAGATTATACAATGATCAATTTGGATGGAAGTAACTCTTTCTAATAATGAGATGATTGAGGCCAGTTCCAATGATCTTGTGATGAAGAGAGCCATTTACACCCAAGATGTGGGAAATGAGTGTGAATCACAACATAGCATTTTCAGTCTTTTTGTGGTTGTTTGTTGCATTTTGTTTTCTTTCTCATTTTTTTTTCCTTTTTGATCTGATTTTTCTTGTGCAGCAAGATAATTATATGAATATGTATACATATATTGCATTTAACATATATTTTATAATATGTTTAACATATTTTGGATTATTTGCCATCTAGGGAAGGAGGGAGGAGGGAGGAGTGGAAAATTTGGAACACAAGGTTTTGCAAGGGCCATTGTTGAAAAATTATCCATGTATATATTTTGAAAATAATAGGCTTTAATAATAATAATTTTTTTAAAACCCAGAAAAAAGGAGGAAAAAAAAAAGAAAACTATTCCTGACCTCTTGAATTTCTTTGGGCCACTACTGTTCATTTTCATCACTGAGGCTATAGTTATAACTCAGGAAAATCAGGCTAGACTGAGATTATAAAAACAATAGAAACAAAGGATTCTCATTAGCCATTTAGTTCAACCAATTCCTATGAAAGAATCCAGATTATGATGTATTGTTCACTGGTCTCATCCATTTGATTTTTCCTGTGTAACTAGTTATAGGGGTATATGGGAGAATATATTCCCTAAGTATTGGCAAGAAAATGTTTATACACTTATTATTGGTATAGCTTTGAGGTAAATATCACATTATAAAAAGTTAATTTATGTAATTTATAAAAAGAACATTTATATAGGACTATTGGTCATTATTTATATAGAATGAAACTGGTACACTAGTCACTAGATTGTGTGTGAAACCCTAAGTCCTTTTAAAGGCTAATAGCTTTTGGTTAAATCCCTAGTTGTTATAGAATTATAGCTATAAGAAATTAGCCTGGGGAAGGACCCTCAGAAAGTTGTACTGATGAATATTTAGGGATGGAACTATGTGGCCTCATCTGACAGATTCTTCTCTTCTTTTGCTCTTCTATTCCTAAAACTGAATTTGCATGATTTATACTAACCCATTAAAAAGAAATTAAATATAGCAGAAAGAAAGTTGACTCAAAATTCCAACAGTCTTGGGATGGAAAATGCCATCCACATCCAGAGAAAGGATTAAAGCATAGTATTTATTTTCATCTTTGCTTTTTTCTTTCTCCTGTTTTTTCCCCTTTTGGCCTGATTTTTCTTGTACAACATGACAAATATGGAAATATATTTTAAGATAATTGCACATATTTAACCTATACCTAATTACTTGCTGTCTTGGGGAAGGGGCAGGGAAGGAAAGGAAGGAGAGAAATTTGGAACACAAAATCTTACAAAAATAAATGTTGCAAACTAAAAAAGAAAATTGGTCTCAAAACTACAGTTTGAGTGGTCTCTGGGAGGGTTGGCTTGTAATTTATTTCAGTTCCTACATAGCATAAGTCCCACTAAAATCATATCCAAAAGTTAAATATGGATAGTAAACGACTCAATGAGTTAATTACAGTGGATCTGGGATTATTTCCAAAAGTCATTTTTTGTTTCTTTGCTCTTTGTGTCATTGATGCATTAACTTTGAAATTATCCATGGATTCTGACAACTGAATTCCTGTGGCTCATCCTCCTGACCTTTCAAAACTCCCAAGGTTGACTGGTCTTTCACCAGATATGATAACCTAAGGAATCATTAAATGAAGCCAGAAGAAGCTAAACAAAAGAAGAAAAGAGAGAAAATTGACAGACCTTTTTGAATACCTCTGCAAATAATCAAAGATCTTCAAAATGTGGTGAGCATTTTGTGTGTACAGTATGTCTTTCCAAAGAATTTTTCTTACACATTACAGTTTTTCCAGAATTAGGCATCATCCCAGATTCCCAGGTAGTATACTCATACATCAGATGCCTATTACATATCAGTTGTTTTTGGTGAAGAAATCCACCATTCAAAGAGTTAAACCTGAGCTTAACACCAAGAATAAAGCCTAAATCAGGCAATCAGGAGGGGAAAAGATGCAAAAAAAGAGAATAAGACAGGGTTTTGGTCTATCAGAAAACTGTTGGTAAGGAGTAATAATGCCCTAGAGCAAAGTAAAATAAGGAACAACAACAACAAAAAAAAGACTGATCTTGTTAAGAATGGATCATTATCCAGGGAGTAGAAACTAGTGGTTCCCCAAAGAATGAACTCCAAAGAAACAAAAGATTTAATATGTGTGAGGATACAAAAACCTAAGTTTTCTTTCTCTGAGACCAGTTGAGGTAGTATTTGATAGTTCTTTCCTCAAACGTTTATGGTGGTGGCAAGAAAGGGGAGGAAAGGAAAAGGCTCAAAATTTTATGTAAAATTGGGAGATTCTTCCTCCATTGCTTACTATAATACTCTATAGTATTCAACATATTTTAATTATTGAACTGAATGTGACTGATGGATCCTTATTCTAGCTAATTCTCCATCCTCTTGGGAAGCTTTTGTGTACAAACCAAGGCAAGACAGTGATTATGAATGTAATTTTCTCTCTTTTTTCCTTAGTGGAAATTGGAAAAAAGCCAAAATGCCTAGTATCTCTCTCATTCCTAGTTGTATTTTCCATTCTGGAAACTCCTTGCCTGGTGAAGACAGTTCTTCTGTACCTTCTTAATGCCTTCTAGGACCTGAAATATATTTTATCTTGTTTCCTTGTGACTTACTTGCCAACCATCAATATAATGTCTAGATTGTGTATATTGGGGGGAAAGAACTTATATCTTTTTGATCATGTCAATAGGGAGTGATTTTTCATTGTAGAGGTTTTCTCTTTGAGTGATTTTATGCTTTCCTTTATTTGTTGATCCATTATCAGTTAGAATAAATAATTTTGATAGAATGTATGTGAGACAGAGATAGACAGAGAGACTGAGAAACAGAGACAGAAGAGGTAGACCTTTTTGATAATCTGGTAAAGCCTGTGGAATCTTTCTCAGAATAATGTTTTTAAATGCATAAAACAAAATACATTGGATTACAAAGGAGACAAACAATATTAAAATACAATTGCAAAAACAATTTAAAAACCAAGTTCACATGATTTATATTAAAAACACCTTGTCTAGAAGGTATTATGGTGGAGCCAATTAGCCTTTGACTTACAGCCAGGACTTCTAGTTCTCTCTCTCTAGCAATAAGTATTATCCTTGCCTCTTGTGGGTGTGAGTATCCTGGCTTATGGGACTGACATTACCTGTTGGTTTAGATGTAAAGGAAATCTCAGACAGCCCATCCAAGCTGCTCAACAGGATTCAGTCCTATTCAGATGATAACCAGGAAAAGATAGCACCCTCATTGCCTCAGATAATGGAATTAGTTCAGAGGAACTTTCAGAAGAGATCCTACTGGGGGCTAGAACATAAGGCGAGAGATATAGCATCAGCATTAGTAAGTGTAATGTTTTTAAAAGCAGCAACAGAAGCCTCCTGCTGTCTTAGCGTATTTTGGTTCCAGGTCACTGAGAATTCCCAGAAGTGTCTAGAGTTGATGTTGTCAAATCTCCTCCCCAATGCTGACATGGCCTGATACCCTGCTTGGGCCTTAAACCTGATGAGCTCTCAGGTGCTTTATAATGCTATTGAAGCTTATCCAATTGCACAATTCTTTCTCCTGGAAATTTTGTTCATAGAAATCATATGGCATAATTTCCCTCCAAAGCCTGGATGGGGGATGGAGTAGGTCTAACTCTGGCTCTATGACTCACTAGCTGAATAATTTTGACCAAATTACTTGACCTCTTTGGGCCTTAGTTTCTTCACTTGTAAAATGAAGGAGTTGGACTAGGTAACCTCCAAGATCTCTTCTAATAGTAAAGTGCTATGCTAGGGGAAATGAATTGAGATAGAGAATGGGACAATAGGACATAATTGTGTGTTTTTTAAAATTTTAATATGAAAATGGAAAATGTCAGGGAGTTTTGTCCTGAATTCTTCAGAATTACCGAGCTATTGGTTTCTTTAAAAATAGCATCTTTAGGATCCTGAAATTTCAAAGTAGAAGAATCATGAAAGATCATATAGTCCAATTATACATATAGAAAACTTAGGTCCAGAGCATTAAAGGATCTTGCTCAAACATTTAGTCTATAAATAATATATTGAAAATTTGGATTCCCCCAATGCTTTAAAAATGTTTAGGTCATGTCACTAGGAACCACTCTAGGTTTTACTGACCACTCATTTAACATGCAAACCTGTTGCAGTAAGTTATTAAATATGTACTGATCAATCAAATGTAGTCACATTGCTATTTACTCTGAGAGAGTTGTATAACCTACTCACTGTGAAATCAAAAAAGTAAAATATGCATGGTGATGAGAAGCTAAGTCAAATGAGAATAAACTACAACCAACCAAGGCTCCAATCCAGGGAACACCAAAGATATTTCTTCAGAGGAGCAAAGTATTTATAAGAAAACCAATATGCCAGGTCAATCCTTTCCCTTGGTAGCAATTCTGGTGCTTGTGGCAAGGAGCAGGAAATAAATTCTCAAAGTTAACTTTTTCAGAGAAATACTGATGATGTAGGTTGAGACAACAACTTTAAGGAAAGACTCTGTACCTCAGGATACAAAGCTCCTTTTGAGACAATTAAGATAGATACCAGCCACAGTTGGGAAAGTAGAGAGAACAGTGCTGGATGAAGCTGTGTGCTCCTACAGAGCACCTACAGGGTGCTAGGTCTACAAAATAACATAACCATTTTAAATGGGGAGCCCATTATTCCAGGAAACAATTATTTACTGAAAATTGCACTAGTCAGAAAATATGGGGCTTGACCTTTGATTCCAACTACTAATGTTCAGTTCCTTCACATACAAAATAAGACCAATAACACTTGTGCTAGCTACCTCACTATGGGGGCAGCTAGACCTGTCCTCAGACACTTAGTAGCTGTGTGACCCTGGGCAAGTCACTTAAATCTATTTGTTTTAGTTTCTTCATCTATAAAATAAATTTTAAAAGGAAATAGCAAACTACTCTTTGCCAAGAAAATCTTAAATGAAGTCACAGAGTCAGAAAAAACTGAAACAATTCAACAACTACCTAGGGTCATTGTGAATTTCAAATGAAACAATGCATGTAAAGAACATTGTGATCATGTGAATAGCTAGTATTATTATTTGCTGTTTAATGGGGAATACTAAAAATTTTTGAGTTAAATAAATGTCAGGATCAAAACTGTGCATTAGATCTGGCAATATTATATCCCATCATCAAATGTCTCTCCTCTTGCTTCCCCATGCCCTTTCAGTGCTTTCTGGTTATGTGGCAGCTAGGTGATGATTTGGTGGATACAGGTCTGCAGTCAGCAGTATCAGAGTTTAAATCCAGCCTCAAATTAGCCATCTGGCTCTAGGCAAGTTACTTAACCTCTATATATCTCAATTTCCTCAATTGTAAAATGCCAATAATAATAGTATCTACTTCCCAGAATTATCAAGCCCTTAGCACAGCTCCTGGAACATAGTAAGTCCTATATAAATACTACCTTATTGGTATTATAATTATTATTATCATCATGTATATTATTCTTGTTAATTATTATTTAGGGCCCCTGAGACCTGGTGTCCAATCTCCTTAAAAATCTTTCCATGTATCAGACATTCAATTCTCTTAAAATAAGACTTTGCAGCATATTTCTAACAGGAAATTTCTAATAATAATAATAATAATACTGTCACCCACAAATAATAATAATTAACAAAACAATTTCTAATAAAAATTTCTTATTTTGTGTTTGCCCCACCCTCATCCTTAGCCAACTAATTTGATTTAAATGCACACACACAAAGTTCAATATTCAAGAAGTATTGATAAGTTAGTTCAATCTATCCCTTAGGTAGAATATTTTCAGAATATGATTTAACCCAAAGAAATGATACTAGTAGTGAATATTTCCAACTAGTGGGGAAGATTTTTTGCAGGGGTAGAATTCTTGATGTCCCTAAAAAATATACCTCCTAGGTGAACTAAGTGCCTACTCCAGCTATAGCTTATGGTTCATTTTATGTAAGATACTTTCTGTTTTCTGATATTATTTCATGGTTAATTGTTGCCCATCTTTGAGACAGATTGTAAATTTATATTACCTCTTCAGAGGGTTTCCAGCAGTAGCCCAAACAGTGCTTTACAGAGTAAATACATAATGAATGGTTGTAAACAAGGTGGAAGGGGATAGTGTAATGATCCCTGAGCTTGATACCAGAAGACCTGAGTTTCAGTCTTAGCTCAAACTTTAGCTTTGATTAATAATAAATAGACTGGCCATTTAAGTATCCTGCAATATGAATTCCCTAATCTGTAAAATGGGAATGATTAATACTTGTTCTATCTTTTTTACATGGTTTCTGTATCTCAGAAATGCCATGTAAATGTGATTCATGTTACAATTTACTCTTTGGAACTTAGGACAGAGCAGGAAAGAGGATTCATTTCTAAGAAAAATACTTTCCTAAATTCTCCAGAGCTACCAATATCTATTATTCACCACAGTAAGCTACATTATTTTCCCTTTTTGTGAAAAGGTAGCTTTACCCATACTCCCATGGCTTTTTCCTCTTTGGCCTCCCATCTTCTTCTGATTGTGAAGATCTGAGAATGCTTTTTATAACCTTCTTGTTTTGGCAGATTTAGCTATTATTAGACCATTTTTATCTGTTTCTAATGTATTCAAACTTAATTACATGTTTTTCTTTTTTTCTTTGGTTCGATTGTACTAATTATGTGGTATTAAGTCTGTCTCAAGTATATTAATAGACATTTCATTGTCCCTCCATTTACTAAATTGCCCAGGATTTGTGCTTTTAGAGTTCTTGCCATTCAGTATCTTCATTTATATAAAAAAAATTTTTTAAATAGTGCAAACTAAATCCTATATAGTTGATTCTTTATGTAAAATCATACTTACTGGGTGAAGGAGGACTGGATGCATTCCAAGAGCCTTACCCTACATAGAAATAAAATTCTATAGATTGCTCACAATCCTACTTTGGGGAGTATGGAAACAAACAGAGTTGGAATAAACATTGGAAGTAGAATAAAGTATCCTAACTTCATACACTGGATCTGCCACTAACTTGTTGCTATGTCACTTTTAGAGCCAATCACTTTTCCTTTCTTTGCCTTATGTTCTTTTTCTGTGAAATTCCATGACTGGACTAGATCATTCATCATAGTGTAATGCTAGAAGGGCTTCAGTATCTAATCCTAATTCAACCCCTTTTGCAAATGAAAAAACAAGGACTTAGAGAGGTAAAATGATTTGCTCCAGGTGATACCATTAGTCTTCATCAAAGAAAGGATTTGAACATGTTATTAGATTCTAATACCCATTATAATTGTTTAGCTTCTCTAGAACCCTGTCTTTTCCTTCACATAGTCTCCTTTTTGACCATTGCATTACTTGTTAGAATACCTTAGAGTCTGAGTAGGAACAGGCAAAGAAATGAAAACCAAGAAGTCTCTATTTTGCTTCTCTTGACAGCTCTGGTAAAATGTTAGTCAATTTAGAGGAAATTCAAATAAATTAGTAAAATAAAGTTCCCAGATGACATAGGGATTTTAATTCTCTATCCTAATCTTTAATAGACAAATAATTTTAATATGGTCATAATCTGTGTATCAATTTTAAAAGCTACTATCCTGAATAATCTAGGCAAAATACTAATCATAGAATAACAGCTACAAGAAACATAAAAAATCATCTAATCTTTCTCCTCCTTTATTTAAAGATAAGAGAACTGAGACTCAGAGATAAGCAACTTTTTTCAAGATCATCTAACTAGTTCATTGCAGGGCCAAGATGAGAATCCAGGTGCTCAATCCTATTATGTCACATTGACAAGTTTTGTTCTTTTACTCTGGCCTTTCCAGAAATTTTATACAATGCCGGTAATAATGACTTGACATAGACCATAGAACTCTCAGTAAAACATTAGAGCTGGAAGGGACTTTAGACATCATTTAATCCAAGTCTTGTTTTGCAATAAAGAAAATGCGATCCGACATGCATTTTTGTTTTTCTTGCCAGGTTATTTTTACCTTATGAATCCAATTCTTCCTGTGCAACAAGAGAACTGTTCGGTTCTGCACACATATATTGTATCTAGGATATATTATAACATTTAACATGTATAAGACTGCCTGCCATCTAGGGGAGGGGGTGGAGGGAGGGAAGGGAAAAGTTGGAACAGAAGTGAGTGTAAGGGACAACGTTGTAAAAATTACCCATGCATATGTTCTGTCAATAAAAAGCTATAATTAAAAAGAAAAAAGAAAATGAGATCCAGAGTTCAGTGATTTATCTAAGGTCACAAAGCTATTATATGATAGATCCAGGATTGAAATCAGGTTTTATCACTACCAGTTTAGGAGTTCAGGCTATATATTACACTTTAGTTGATTTTTTTCATTGTCCTACCTCATCAAAATTGAAAGGAATATTATTTCTGTAAAGACCTGATAATTCTAAAGACATCAAAATCAACGTATAAGTTTGGGGGCAGGGGTTATATGAATGTGAGCTTCTGTTTTACAAATTTATTATATAATTCTGTATTACTGATCACCCTGAAACTGCAGTTAGAACTAACTTATCTCTATGCTAAAAATCCATTACATTAGAATATTAATGAGGATTTAGTAGTAAATTGAGAAGAAAATCTTATTCTAATAAAGGCTATAGATGTGTGAATACTGTCAATCACTTTCTTTGAAAAATTAGTTTAAATATTTTTCTAATTAAGTTAAAATAAGAATTTTAGTATTTTTGGGCAAATATCTTGTTTTGTTAAGGAATGAAACATTTGAATTATGGGAAATGTGAGATAGATAGAATTTTTCTTATTTCATGAATAATACATTAAGACAAATAAAAGATTTTAATCACTTATTTAGGTGGCATTAGAGTTCAGAGAAAACAAGAACTTTTGGTGTGAGAGTTTGCTGAGCACTGAAAAGAGCTTCTCATACATCTTTGGTATCTGCTTATGATACAGATACCTCTTATACATGGCTCCAAGAAACTAGAACATGTACAGTGATTACACTTCAGTAAAATCATCTCAGTAGATGGGACAAGTCTACTAAAGGTTAAGAGTAACTAATAGGCCTCAAATCCATCAGTGAGTTAGGGGAATGTCTGCCTCAAGTATGTGAAGACTTCCCCAAATAAATAGATGGATGAGAACGATTTGTTCCAATGTCCAATGAAGGTGGCTGAAGCAGGTACTGTAGAGCACTTAGAGCACAGTCAGACATTGAAGATACCAAGGTCATCCACTGCATCCTGAGCCATCGCCAGTCATCTTGACTCTTGTCTTGCCATTGCACTTCAGTGATTCTGGATGAGTGAAGCTGATGATTTTGTGCTCTTCTTTCTCACTTAAGTCCAGTTCATGATATGAGTTAAGATATCACCCCATGATGTCTTTGATCTTCTTCAAAAACTAAGAACAATATTCATATATCCCCCAGAAATCATAACATCAGACCAAATATGCTCCTAGAATCAAAATAACAGGAAAAAAAAAACAAAGCTTCAAGAAGGGCTTTCAAAAGAATTGGAGTCAAATTAATCTTGGCATTATGCTATAATAGAGATGAGACATTTTCCCTTTTCCTAAGCAAAACATACTTAAAACTCTCCAGCAGAAAGTGCTTAGAAGTACTTAGAGGAAGAGTTGTTCATTGGGGAATGGAACTAGGCTAATTAGAAGAGAGGGTTGGGGATTGACTATTAAAGAGGGATCAATATGAAAGTTGTATTCACAGCTCCAAAGAGGTCCTTAGAGGACAGTATTCTCTAATTCTGTATCACAAAAATATCTCAGAAATTAGCAGAAGGCCCTGTGGATGGACTAATTCCACACCACGTCTGTGTCCTTGTATTAATACTTTAAATAAGCATGGGTTGCTGACCTGAAAAGGAAGTGAGCTCCAGGGCATTGAGTGGCAAGACTGAGAGACAACAAGCGTGTATCCTGATACCCTCAAGATAAAAAAAGAAAAGAGTTTAAGTCCTCAAGTTTGTTGAGTAGAGCATTAGCTGGGAAAGTCTGGCCTAAAAGTAGAGAAGAGTAATATAGGTAAGAAATGATGGGAGAGATTTCAGTCATCATCAATGGAGAAAGAGCCAACACTAAGTAAGATATTATTCAAAGTGAGGTATCATTCAAGGAATCAGAGGAAAGCACAAAACAGTGACTTAGAGAAAGCTAGGTGCCAGAGTGGATAGATTGCTAAATTTTGAGTCAGGAAGACCCAAATTTAATCCTGGCTCACACACTTAATAGTTATATGACTCTAGATAAGGCAAGACCCTTAGCCTTTCAACCTCAGTTTCCTCATCTATAAAATGGGGATAATAATAGCAACTACATCCCAAGATTATTATGAATCACAAATGAGATAACAAATGTAATGCACTTCTAAAATGGTTCTAGAGAACCATATAAATACTATTTTATAGTAGTAATAGCAGCAATAGTAGTAGTAATAGTAGTTGAAAGAGCAATAGCAGTAATACTACTGTATTAGTAGTACTATTAAGTACTTAGTACTAAGTAGTAGCAGCAACAGTAGCAGTACTAGTACTATTAGTAGTAGTAAAGTCTTGCGAGAGATTATCTCTTTTCTTTATGGGTTGTATATGAGTCCTGGATTCATAGCATTTCTTAACTAGAAAGGGAACATGGAAAGCCAGGGCCTCAGAGATATCAAGGCTTTTGCTTCCCAGAAAAGCAGTAATCAGTGAAGTTCAAGTCATAGAGTGGGTAAAGCCAGAGATTAGTCAGACTTGCCAATACTTTCTAATTTGATAGTATTGAAGAAAGTCTTATAAAAGAGGATATACTTAGGAAAAAAAAAAAAAAAAAAACCAACAAAAATCTATACTATCATTAGTTGATGCCAACAAAGCTTGTATAGATTTTTCAATTACCTGTGCCAATGGAATAACAAATTTGGACCAAACAATTTTTGTACAACATACTCCTTTCTGAAAGAGAATCTTTATTTCTATATTATGCTCAGCAAAGTAAAATATTTTGGGATTTTGCATATGAAAATCTGTTTCCTTTCTTATATTTTCATCAAGAATATCCTCAATATGCGTGTGCTATAGACCATTGTCATAATCATTTTGTAGAGCTGAGAAAGAATAGAATGCTGTCTTTGTTATTTTCTGGTAATAACAAAATACTTTATTTTTTCCCCATTCTTTAAGTCTTAATTTGAAAAATATTTGTCACCTCCAGGATAAATGTCTATTATGTGTACATGGTATGGGTCAGCTGATGATGAAAATACATTGCTATAAAAATGTTGGTAAATGTGTCCTAATTTCTTTCATATTTGTTGTCCTTATTCCAATTTCATCTATAAATTATTTTTGAAATGATTATGTTTAGCCAAATCTTGTACAAAGTTTGCTTCAAAATTGTTCCTTCGGTTTTTTTTACTGTTTTGTGAAGTGACACCACTTATAATCTTCTATCATTCTGTTTCTTAATGATTTTAAGTGATTTGTACTCCATATTTCTCTGCTTAAT
The DNA here is from genome assembly GCF_016432865.1 of Antechinus flavipes. Taxonomy (NCBI): domain Eukaryota; kingdom Metazoa; phylum Chordata; class Mammalia; order Dasyuromorphia; family Dasyuridae; genus Antechinus; species Antechinus flavipes. Next base: position 178,935,221 of record NC_067400.1, on the reverse strand, counting down.
GGGGAGCTGAAGCATTTACTGGCTAAAACAGGTTCTGAGCTCTTTTGTTATCCTTGTAATAATTGTTTTATCTATCTACTAGATTCAGTGATTTTACCTTTATTCTCCTTTTTTTTTTCAAATGTAGTGATGTTTAAGTAGATCCAGTTGGAGATCTATTTGTTTTCATCTTTTTGTAATTATAGGCTGTATCTTTTAGTAATCTTTATCCTTTCTGCTTATTTCATATTGAATTTGATCTTTATTCTAACAATTTGATAATATGACTGTACATAAGCATCTATATTGGAAACAATTCCCACATCAGTAACAAACCATTTCCATGGCTCAGTCCTTCTTTTCAATCCACGACTCAAGGATAAGACACTGTTTAACTGTTGAAGGAAGAAAACATATTTATGACTGGAAATTAAGGGATGTTAGAACAAAAGAAAATTATTTGTTCAACTTTTGTCTGGACATTGAGAAGCTCATATAAAATCCACCATATGGTTCCAACACTTAGCTGGTTAGGATGGTACAGTGATAAGAGCATTGGCTCTTGATCTGAATCCTGCTTCTAATATCTACTACCAGTGGCTAGTTAGATGACTTGCCCAAGGTCATAGGCAAGTAATCTAACCATCCTGGGCCTCAGTTTCCTCATATGTAAAATGAGGGAGTTGGATGAGATGGAAGTTGAGCTCCCTCATAATTCCAGTTTCATGATGCTAGGATTTTGTAAGTTTAGTTCTAATTGCTAAAAGCTCACAGAAAGATCTCCAGAATAAGAGAAGAGAGAGAGTACTTGGCCTAATGGAGGTGCTATTTCTTTGCTGCACACATTGATACACTTAGAAGTAATAAAAATGTAACAGTAAAACCACAGAAAGCCCTGATTTCTGCAGATGCCATAAATATATGGAAAGACAAAATCTGGAGTGTTATTTTTGTGGAGGGGTAATTACTTAGGGGTTTGTGCAGAGGATAAATGCAGAAATTACTAAGAAATTCAAGCCTTTGGAAGAGAGATCAGTAATGAAGATTTAAAGAAAGCCTGCCAAAGAAATTTTAGCCAGTTAAGAAGTGAGCACCTGGAGCCTCAGAGGCTTTTAAAGCCAGAGGGAATGCCCTTACTATTCTAAGCAATCCTGGCAAAAGAGTACACTGTGATAAATATGGAGATGAACAGGTGATTTTTGCTAGGTCATACCCCATAATTATCACAGGGATTTTGAAACTGACATTACCTTAGAAAAGGTATCAACTTGTTCATTAGAGCCATTTTCCTACAGGAAATACTAATAGGCTTGCAAATATGTTAAATGACACACATTTTTACAAAATTAGAGGGGGAAACCCAGAAAGAACAGAAAAAAGAAAACCCTCAGAATTCACATTTTGCATTTCTTTATTTGCTTCCACCTTTTGTAATTGAGGCCATATCTGTTATAAAGCTCTTGATTTTTTTTATTACATCTCCAGGGCTTAGCATATTCTACAAAATTAATAAATGCTTTTTTTTATTCAACATTCAGATGACTTCCAGTAATCACCCATTTAATTTCTCTCAATAAATTTCCTACTGGCCATGGAGTGGTCCACAGAAATACAAAATTTGCAGGTGCTTTATTTTATCAATTAACATTTTGGGAAAAAAAATCAAAACCTCTAAAGACCATCTTTGCATGATCCAGAAAAGATTGTAAAAGAGAATTACATAGATTCTATACTACTGAGTTTCTGGAAAGAGAAATAAGAGAAATTAAGCCTCACAAACTTAGCCAAATTGCTCTAGGATGATAACTTAGAACAAAGAGCTGCAGCATCAAAATGAAAACACTGCAAAAAACAACAGAATTAAACAAACAAACAAAAAACCCTGCTCACTCTTATAGGCTTACATAGAGGTGGTTGATTTCATTATAAGTAGATCCACTGTGAAGAGAAAGGGAGTCATTTTGTTAATTATTCTCATTTATGTTACTAATCCCATTCTATAACAGAAAATAAACAAGAGAGAAGGGGTGAAAATAGAACTGGCATTTATTAAGCACCTACTATATCCAAATAATATCTCATTTTATACTCACAACAACCCTAGAAAGTAGGTGTTATTATTATCCCTATTTTATATGAAACAGGCAGAAAATAAGTGACTTGCCCAGGGTCATACAGCTAATACGTTTCTGAGGCTGGATTTGAACTCTGATCTCATGATTCTAGACTCAATTTTTTTATTATTATTATAGCTTTTTATTTACAAAACATAAGCATGGATAATTTTCCAACACTGACCCTTGCAAAACCTGTTCCAACTTTTCCCCTCCTTCCCCCATCCCCTCCTCTAGATGGCAGGTAGTCCAATACATGTTAAATATGTTAAAGTATATGGTATATACAATATATGTATACATATTTATACAGTTATCTTGTTGCACAAGAAAAATCGGATTTAGAAAGAAGGAAAAAATAACCTGAGAAAGAAAACAAGAATGCAAGCAGGCAATAACAGAAGGAGTGGAAATGCTATATTGTGGTCCATACTCATTTCCCATAGTTCTTTTGCTAAGTGTAGTTGGTTGTCTTCATTACTGAACAACTGAAACTGATTTGGTTCATCTCATTGCTGAAGAAAGCCACTTTCATCAGAATTGATCATCATACAGTATTGTTGTTGAAGTATATAATGATCTCCTGGTTCTGCTCATTTCACTTAGCATTGCTTCTGAAATCACCCTGTTGGTCATTTCTTATTGAACAATAATATTGCATAATATCAACATACCACAATTTATTCAGCCATTCTCCAATTGATGGGCATCTATTCAATTTCCATTTCCTACAGGCTCAATTTTTTATCCATTGCATCATTCCTCCAGGAGATCTGGGATTTAGTCAGTGAATCATAGTCCTAAAAGGAACCTCAGTGGTCATTTATCACCTTTATTTTACATATTTTTTATATTTTACATATTGCCCAAAATCACACAAGTAGTAAGCATTAAAGGATTTGAACCCATTTCTCCTGACTTTACAAACTATATCACATTTTTGGTCCTGCTATCTACTATTTATGTGACTAAAAGTGCAGAGACTAGTTGCAGAATCATTCTCACTTCTTATTAACCTAAGAGCCTAGATCTTTTCCTTTTATATCCTTCATCCCTCCTTAAGCAGCCCACTAGTTTTCTGATCCTTCAGGCTCATCATATTGATGCTGAATTAATGTGACACATGGTCAGTACAACCTGCCCCAAATCAGAGCTCCCCAGCCTCCCCAGGAACTGGGATTACAGGTCTTTGTCATCATGCCCAGCCAACTTTTTCATTTCATAGACAAAGATACTAAAGCTTAGTCTTGCCCATTGTCACACAAGTAGTTAGCATCAGAGGCTGGATTTGAACTTGAGTTCTTTGACTCCAGAGCTAGTATTCCTTCTATTAATTCATACTGCTATCTTTTTAAGATGCACAGTGCACAATCTGTAATACGCACTAATATTCAAAGACCCACTTGAAGTCCCTTGGCATCCATAATGCCTTCCCATATCCTCATGAGATCTTTTTCTCCTTCATCTGGACTTCTCTAGAATATACTGTATTCTCATTTGTCCTTTGTCATTTATTGTCTTTTATTATTAGGTATTTTTCCTATGTACGTTTTATTTCCCTAGCTAGATTCCAAATGGTGAAAGTAGGGATGGTCATGTTGTATTTTGCATATATAAAATATTGATTTTAATAAATGTTTATTAATTAATCAATTCTTGTTGATTGATAATTAAGCACAGATGTATCTTTTTCTTGAAACTCCTGCTCTTCAGCTGTCAGCAAAAGCATCAAATGACTTCTCAGTTCCTTGCTAGTGTTAACTCATCTCAATGGGCAGAGACTCACATGGGGTCACGGTTGCTCATGAATGTGCTGATCTGGTTTCCTTGGCAACACTCATTTGAGTGGAGAATGGCAGTCACACTGAAGGAGGCATATCAGTTAATTCCAGGACTGATCAGATGACAGTTCTATTTTGGTGCACTTTCTTATCAATTAGAAGAAAAAGTAACTGACATGCATAGATTTCTCAGCAGTTTTGCCTTTGTGTTATTTTATAAGCACCAGGGAGGAGAGCTCAAACTGACTTGTAAAAGAAAAGATCACAGAGGATTTTGATGGACTGACTAAAGGTTATGGTAAAAATAGGATATGAAAATTTTTGCTTCCTAAACTAAAAATAGAATTTTATGGACATGTGACCTCCTAGTGTTTCTCTTTGAAAATTACTGTCACTAATGATAATAGTTAATAATTCCTAACATTAATATAGTGTTTACTCTATGCCAGGCACTGTGTTAAGCACTCTACAAATATTATCTCATTTGATCTTCACAACAACTCTAAGATTAATATTATTATTATCATCATTTTACAGATGAGGAAACTGAGGCTGACAGAGTTAAGTGAACTGCCCAGTGATTCATATCTAGTAAAATGTCAGAGGCTGGATTGGAAATCTGGTCTTTCTTACTCCTGACCCAGCACTCTATACAGTGTGCTGTACAATGATGATAGCAGGAGAGAAGGCAAGGAATGGGCAGATATGAAGGGGAAAGTATCATAAGGTAATAAAGAGTTACTTTTAGGTAGTGAGTCAGTGGAAAGAGTACTAGGCTTGGAGTTAAAAAAAAAACAAAAAACAACCTGGATTCAAAGTACTATCTTTAATACATTATAAGACAGTGGACAAACCCAGGCAACTCTTTTATGAATTTGTAGATGTAGATGTATTACTTAGTGGAATCAGTGAAGAGTGTCTACACCAAAAGATCTCCATATTGATAATCAGTCCAACCCACTCCCCACCATCACCACCAAAAGACAAGTTTGTTGCTTAGAGTTAATGGTTCTAGGAGAGAGGAAAGAGCCAGCAAAGAAAGGGGAGTTTGAAGGTCAGAGAGTGAAAGAGGGTGATCAATGAATGGCTAAGAGTTCCAGAGGAGAGAAGAGATGAGATCAATGGCATATGAAAAAAGGATTAACCTTGAAAAGCGTGAGGGCCACTATCTCATCCTTAAAGATTAAAATGAAAGAAAAGAGGAGAAATGAATAAATTTCTATTCTGTACACATCAAATGCAATGAAATATACAAAGAAGCATATTGTATATTGAAGGAATGATGAATCACCTTGATGTCTCCTTCACACATATGCACATTCAGGTTAAATGCTATGGTATTAAAAAACCTCTAGGAGATTGCATCTCTCTCTATCTCATTTTTTTGTTATACCTGCATTTAGTTACATTACATATTGTTTGAGGTTTAGAAATTTTTTTTTGCTGCATAGAGGGTTTTTTAAAATGGTATTTGATATGAGGAATTTGACTTTTGGTTTCATGGAAGTGCTAATATATCATGTCAAAATATTTTCTTATATAAAATGTTTTTAAAATTTTGCACTTTAATTGCAAATGTGCTGAGTATTTTTCATTTTTAGCCAGAAGATCTAGTTTCAAACCTGCCACCTCAGTCCTACTTCCAGAGCTGGTTTTGGGTACATCATTTAAGTCTCTGGGCCTCAGTTTTCTCATCTGCAAAATGAATGGATCAGAATGGATTATCGATAAAGACACTTCCAGCTCTAAATCCTATAAAATCAATAGTTTTAATTTAAGCAATCAGTTGGCACCTTCTTTTAAACAACTATTATGTGCAAGACTCTGAATTGAATAAGATAAAATGAAGTATAAGAATATGAGGCTTTGTTCTTGCTCTCATAGAACTTGCCATTAGTTGAAGAAGATAAAACACAAATATATAAAAATATAAGTAATACAAATCGATTCTGGAATTCCCTATCACTTTTCCTGATCTGTAGGCTCCCCAGAACTGAATTAGTCCTCTCAGAGTTCTAGGGTAAGCCTGAAGAGTCAGCAATATCTTTTGAGGACTTTGCCTTATGGGCTCCCACCAGTAGGCATTCAGGTTTTTGCTTCTTATCCAGGAGTTTAGCTGGAATGCCCTCTCCTCTCTGTTGCCAGACACTTAAAAACTCTAAGACCCAAATGACTTGGAATTTTATAGATGACTCATAGAATGCAAACAAATTTCCTCATCCAAACAAATATATTTTCTTTGTTTTGATTAAGGACTTTTCCAAACTTAGTATAAATTCTATGATTGATTTGAGTTAATGGGATATTCAGGGAGGATTAGCACGTGTTGTGAGGGCTTGCCAAGCTCTTTTCAGAACTGCTCATCCATCATCTATGGTGTCTACCTTCATCTAACTCTCACCTGGTGACTCTAAGAACTTGTAACATAAGCAGCAGCCACACCTGGGTAAACCATCGTAGCAGATGGGCTAAACCAAGTTGAGGAAACTGACAGACATCAAACCAATCCATGAGCTGGGGAATGTCTATCTCAAGCCTGGGAAGTCTTCCCCTTGCAAAATGGATGGATGAGAACAATTTGTTCCATGGCCATGAAAGTAGTTGAAGCAAACACTATGGAACACTTAGAAATTGGTCAGACATTGAATGAAGATGCCAAGGTCATTCCCTGCCTCCCAGGCCATTGCCAATCATCTTTACTTTTCTCTTGTTACTGAACATTGATGGCTGTAGAAGAGAGATTGAGGTTGTAGAATCTTTGTGCAATTCTGCCTCACTTTAATCCAATTTATAAGCAAGTCAAGATATCATTCACGATATCATTGGTCCCCTTCAAAAAGAAGGAAAACATGGTTGATTGAACTTGTTCTTAGTTAAAGAATTAGGGTATAGTATCTAATCGCTTACTTTAAATGGGGTGGGGAAGAGTGATTTGATTATTTTACTCAATGAATCCCACCTTTCCAAGAGGAATTGTAGAATTAATTATCAAAGGATTTGTTAGGAATTGTAAGTTCAATAAGGACTCAGAGGAAGGAGAAATGACTCTTTATGGGGTCTACATTGTTCAGAAATGAATTAGCAAAGGAAATAGTCTATGAATTAGGCCTTCAAGGATAAATAGAATTTATATTTATTATAATTGGATAAAATTCTGTTTGGTTATCTATTTTATTCTTAAAATGGAATAAAAGGATGTAGATTTGAATCTTGGAAGTGCTACTTTACTGTTAAGTGAACTCTGAGTGTCAAGTTTTCTCATCTACAAAATGGAAGAATTGGACATGATAATTTCTAAGATCTCTTTCAGTTGTGAATTCTATAATCTCTTTTAACCTCACCCTCATCGTTGCACATTAGAGCCATTAATTTATTTATACCAACCCAGAGCATTTACCCTTCTTTCAGATCACTGCTTTGGTCAATTTATCCATAGTTATGGGGAAAAGGTGCCCCAGATTGAATGTAAGACCTATGCTGAATAGCCAATGGAAATTTGAAAGAGAACTTATTCACCATATATTCAAGAAATAGCAAGATGTTCAGTATTCATAGAGCATTGTCTTGCTAGAGTTGAGCAATTGTGTGTATGAATGGCAGTCCTTTAATTCATTTCTTGCAATATATATATGTTCAAGGCAGCTAGGTGGAGCAGAAGAGAAAGCACCTACTCTTGAGTTAAGAAGACAAGAGTTTGAATTTGACCTTAAACACTTATTAACTGTATGGCTCTGGGCAGGTCACTTAATCTCAACTGCCTCAAGAACAACAAAAATATGTGAATGCCTTAAGAAAAAAAATGCCAGCAAGATTCATTAAACACATGTTTCCTCAGAGCCAATAGGAAGTCCAGAATAACATGCCTTTTTCACTTTGTAGTTTCCAAAAGCAATACATTGCCTTTAGGGCACACATTGTGGTTTATTCTGCCCTAAAACATTAAGCAGAGTTTTGCACAGCCTAGGGAGAAGTACCTTTTCCACAGCCTTAAAAATCACTAACTCAACAGACGCACAAAAAGAACAGATATTTTAGATTCCTTTAGAAAGAGTCATGGCCTCAGAATTGATCTAGTCCTACCTGCCATTCTAAAAGAATAACACTTGGAGGGATTCATTTTTCCTCACTCTTTTTATACAGTCTCAAAACCATAACTTGAATCCAAATTAGGTAGGATTCTAAACTGTATATTCTAAGGATCCAAGTCATGTCACTTAGCTTGTTTTTTTGTTTTTTTTTTTTTACTTTGGTACACCCTCAAGCAAGTCCTTACTAAACTGTGCTTAGAGACTCGAGAGGATTGGGTGAAGAATCTCCCCTTAGGGCTTCTTAGAGTCCTTATTGCCAGTTGGGAGAACATTAAGCTGAGTTTCTTTGAACTTCTGTATGGGAGGCCTTTCCTAAACACTGACCTTCTTGTAGATCCAGAACAGCATCTGGTCACTCAGTTTGCCTCACAGCTTGGTGCAGTCCAGAAGGCCCTTTCTGAATAAACAAATGAGCATCTCCCTAAACCTACAGATGCTCATACTCAGACTGCCTCCCCTGTAAATTCCAGCGACGTGATCTGGGAAGCCTCAAGGTGCTGACCGTGTCAGGGAAAAGTACAAAGGACCATATAAGGTCATTTTAACTACTCCATCATCAGTCTAACTGGAAGGATCCCCCAGCTGGACTCATATTTCTAGGATTAAAACTGCTGCTTCTGTTACCTCTCCTTCAGATAGCTCAGAATATTCCTGTGATCCCATAGAGGACCTGAAGTTTCTCTTCCACAAGACCTTTGAAAAAACTCTGGAGAAAGAAGGGTGAAATTGTCTCTTTCTCTCACTATAATCCCCTTCCTCTCATGATGAGAACTCTACTCCTAATACTCTTTCTCCAGCTTTCTTGGTGTTATTCGGTGAGCCCTTGCCAGTGAGGAGATAACTTCCTGGTCAGACTAGGGAACTCTGTGGGTAATGGGGGTGTCCAGGATTGTTGGATATGTCCTCAATACTCCCGAGGCAGCCACAGATGCGACCTAATGTATTTTTTGCAAAGGTCCCACTCCCAAATGTCACCATCTCCACCCTGAAGGTCACCCCCCAGGGGAACTACTCTGACCTGATTCCTGTTTTCTTGCTGGGAAAGATCTCATACTTACACATTACCACACCTATATCACAGAGACAATAGTTGCCACCGTGGCCCATAATGGCCATGTTTACATCCCTGATGTGGGAAGTGAGTGTGACTCCTCTCAAGCCTGCTGCAATTTCACTTCGGCAACCTGTACCAACTGCACAGGTGGGTCAAGGGTATCTATGACTGTGGACCATCCTGAGGGTTTCCATTCCAAAAATATCCTGGTAAACTCACTCATAATGCTTCTATAGCACCTTCTTTGAAACTTCTATATAACCTCCTGAAAACTAATTTCCAATTGATAGAATGTCATATAACTACAATCTTCCTTAGGGACAAGCAACCAGGAGACTGCTAGAGAACCTGACCTCAGGTACCATCTGTGCACCTAAGGGATATACTTTTCTCTGTAAAGTAACTTCTCCCTTCTACTCCAATGTTTCTAAAGGATGCCTCCGACTGGAACCCTCCCTAGTCTGTAATTCTCTCTACCCAAAGCTTAATCCCTTTTAAGCACTATAGGTCTTGCACTCTAGGTTGCCTAAGTGTTCCTTTCACTGTATTTAATGCCAGTACCTCAAACACTGCCCCCACCCCTTCAAGGAGACAAAGACAGGGATTTTGGGAAAATGTTCTGTGATAATTAGAGAAAGGCACAGCAATGCTGGTTCCCTGAGTGGGATGCTTAGAACATGAAAACATCCTCTCCAAGCTGACTGCCACAATCAACCAACTGGCCAATGAAAATTCACACTCTCTCCTGGAGATCCAAGAATCTTTGGACTCTTTTGCTAACATGGTTTTAGATAACCTGAATGGCCTTGGATTATCTCCTTGCCTCGAACGGAATTGTTTGTGTCCTGGACAATTCATCCTGCTATATGTACATCAACACTCAAGGAAGATTGAGCTTCGTACTGAGAGAATCTTAGAGGAAGCTGGCTGGATGTAAGACATTCATGGAAAACTTCTCACACACCCCCAGTCTTCCTCTGGGTGGGATCCTGGTTATGTTGTCTACTCACCCCTATACTAACTCCACTTCTAATTATTATTTTTTTACTCATATTTAGCCCCTGCATTTTTAATTTTCTTGTAAGATTTGTTTCCTCCAGGCTCCAAGCTACGAATTTTCAACTGCTAGTTCAGCCTGAAGATCATGACACATCTGATTTGAACACACAACATCCCTTAGATGTTGCTGCTACTATCTTCAGATCTCATACTTCCCCTCCTGGCCCAAACCCCCACTGAACACAGGGACAACTTTGAGACTCTTGTCAGTTTGAAGCAGCTACAGAAAAAGAGATCTTCATCTCTTTGCCCCAAATGAATTTGTGAGACTGCTTGAGGGGGGGAAAATGATGTAAATTGTGTTCCTTTAATCTGCAGGTGGAGGGTTGGAAAGAAATCTTTGGGGGAAGGGTAATTCAGGGTCTCAAACACTCCCCTGATGTACCTATGACTGTGGACTCCTGAGAGGGGAACATCCTCCTGTTCTTAAGAGAAACTCTGAAGATAACTAATCTCATTCAATTTTGAATTGAATTGAATTGAAAATAAGTCTCTCAGATTCACCTGGAGATTGGCCCCTTGGCTCGGAGCCAAAGATCAAAGCAACCCCAATATATCTGCTGTATGCCCAGACATTTCACAAAATTATCCTAACAGGATTCTTTGCCCACTAAGAAAGCTGTCTTCTTGGTGCAAATAAATCCCCTTTTGCCACAAACTGGGTTTGTGAATTCTTTTGCAAAGAATCTGCAACATTGACCAGAGGGGATCTCTTACCCTCAGTTTTTACACCTCAACTTTAGAGGTAGCTGCATGGTAAAATGGATAGAATTCTGGCCTGAAAACTCATCTTCCTGAGTTCAAATTCAACTTTAGACACTTAACTAGTTCTGTGATCCTGAGCAAGTCACTAAACCCTAAGTTTCCTCATCTGTAAAATGAACCAGAGAAAGAAACGGCAAACCAGTATCTTTGCCAAGAAAATTCTAAATGGAATCATGAAAATCAGACACAACTGAACAACAAGACTCCAGTTTTAGTCAATATCCTTCATTTTACCAATAAGAAAACAGGAGAATTAAGGTATTTGCCCAAGGGAATACCTACTTTAAAAAAAAAAATCATTGACTTAGAGGTGAAAGAAAATTTAGAGGTCATTTTCTTTTTCTTTCTTTTTTTTTTCCTGTGAACCACTTCAATTTTTTTTCTTAGTGTTTTCAAATATTTAGTGTTTTCTCTTTTTAAGAGGAAGTTACTTATTTATATTCTGAACAATAATCACCAAAAATAAAAAGAGCATTTCCTATACAAATTAGAACACAAAAGAAAATTATATATCTATGAATCTTGATTCAATAACTTACTCTTTTAAAAATATATATATAGTAAATTCAACCCATTGTTTTCCAGGAAATCTGGTTCACCTGTATCTCCTTATGAACTTTCTCTTTCACTCTCTGAGAAATTTATTTTAAAAATTGTTTCAATGTCCCTTCTCATTTTCTCTATCTCCTTTTTTTCTTCCTTCCTTCTCCTCTCCTTCTCCCTTCCATTCCCTTCAATTTTTTTCCTTTTTAAAAAAAATGTATTTGATATTTTATTTTTCCTCAATTATAAGACAATTTTTAACATTCTTTTTCAAAACTTTGAGTTCCAGATTCTTTCCCTTTCTCCCTTCTCACTTTATCCTAAGCAAGCAAAAATAAAAAAGCAAACCCCTCAAAAAAGGTAATAATAAAAAAAAGCATATGCTTTTGAAGGAGTATAGCTTCTATGGAAGACAGTAGTAGGGGAGGTCACCCTGACCTTGGGGTACTTCTGTTCTAACAATCTGTCAGTGATTCTAAAGTCTTCTGACTTTAGAATCAGTGATCCTGAGGTACCCCCTCCCCAACTTAGAGTGCTATTGTTCTAACAATCTGTCTGGCAATGATTGTCTCAGGATACCTAATCTTCCCTAAAATCTATATTCCTAGATCAAAAGATTTTTACAATCATTGATGGACAGATTGTTAGAACAATAGCACTCCAAGGTTGGTGGACCTCAAAACCACTGATTTTAGAAGACTTTAGAATCATTGACAAATTGTTAGAAGAACTCTAAAGTCCAGGAAAAAGAGGAGACTCTCTTACTACTGTTTCCCCTAAAAGCTTTATCCTGTGAATTATACAAAACTGCCTTTGAATCCAACCTTCAGGCTTAAAATGCAGCGTTCCAGACTCACTCCATTTCACTGAACAAAGTGCTGACTTCTGTTCTAATTTACAAAAAAAAAAGTTGAATTGATTTATTTTCTTTGACAAGATGAAGCTTGTCAGGATTCAGTGAAGAGCATTCCAAGTCATTAGGAAGGGCAGTGTAATGATTCAAGTTTTGACCTCATAGGAGCAAACCTTGAAGAGTCAGCCTCTCCTCTCTGGCCAAGCTTTTTATTTTTTTTTTAATATGCCTCTTAAATGGCAGAACCATATATTGTTCAGTTGTAGAATTACACATTGTGGGAATTAGAAGGCAAATAAAGGATTATCCAGTTCATGTTCCTTATTTTATAGATGAGAAAACTGAGGCAAACAGGATACTTTAATCCAAATTTAGCATTTTCTTCAGTTACTTGTATTGTTCATCCAAGCATGTGAGGACTTCCCCCTACAGAATGGGCATATGAAAAAATATATATATATTTTTAGTGGCCATGAAGGAAACTGAAGCAGGTACTGTGGAGTGCTTAGAACTTGGTGAGGCATTGAAGTAGCCACTGCATCCCAAGCCATCACAAGTCATTTTGACTTTTTTCTTGCCACTAGATTTTGATGACTGGAAGAGTGAGGCTGACAACTTGCTGCAACTCTGCCTCACTTCAATCCAATTCACAAGTCAAGAAGACATTGGTCATATTTGAAAATTAAATATAAACAACACAAGTAATTGAAAAAATACTAAATTTCAGTAAGAGATCAGTGATAATTAAGATATATTTTTCTCTCATCCAAGTTCCTGGAACCTCTGGAATTTATTCACGCACTACTAAGGCATTCATAAGTTTCTCTGTAACCCCTGGTTTTGATGGTTTTTGAAGTCTCTTCCAAATCTATGATGCTAAGAATTTCAACAAGCAGAGACAAATATTTTACAGGGGAAAAATACCATTTTTAAAGTAAAATATTGTTTTCTCTTTTTCCACATTCATGTTATAACCTTCTGTCCTTGTTCAGTGCAATTCAATAATCAAGGATCTTCATTACAGAATCCCTTTTGATTTATCTCATAATGCATTTTCTCCTTATTGTTTGCTATACAATATGAGGGAGCCTTGTTACTATTGTTGCTTTAGTAATTAAGAGAACCATTTAATCAGGCACTTGAGAAAAATGAAAGGGCTGAGAAGTTGCTCAAATTATAAATATTACTAGAATCTCACCTCTCAGGCGAGGTTTATATAATGCCACTTAGAGAACAATCATTAGTTTTGGTTCAATTTGTTCAGTTTGGCTCTTTTTAATTTGTATCAAGCCACCTGTAATTGGAGTCTTTTCTTTGCCACTTTACAATCAATGAAGGCAGATCAATGCTCCTCCTTCACCACTCCTTACCCTGTTTTGTGCATTAGTCAGTATTCTCAAAACACTGAGGAGCTCCCAGGAAGGTTCACTTCTTATTTTCCAGAACCTTTGTAAGGTAATGTAGGAGGTATAGCTAGGGCATGATTTTAGGTCAAATTCAGAGAGAAATGAGGCACTTGACAGTCATTAAACATTTAATACAACGAGGTTTATTTTGCCCAAAACAACAAAGAAAGGCCACCTAGTTTCTCTAGATGCAATTCTTCTTACCTTCCCCACTAGCCAAGAAACCCTCTCATGTAATCTTCAGAAATTCACCAATTGTAAAGGGGCTAGGTTCATGACTAGAATTGTTTTAGTCTTTAGATGACCTGAAGAGCAGGTAGGTTGCTCAATTAATAGAGTTCAGAGGTTGGAATCAGGGAGACTCCTTTTCCTAAGTTCAAATCTGGCCTCAAATAACTTAATTATTGTGTGATTTTGGATGAGTTACTTAACTCTTGCTTCAGTTTCCTCATCTCTAAAATAAGCCAGAGAAAGAAATGGCAAATTAGTCCAGTATCTTTGTCAAGAAAATCCCAAATGGGATCACAAAAAGTCAGACATGACTGAAAAATGACCAAACAAGATTACCAGAAAACTGCCTCAGGGAAACTAGAGGCAGTCAAGTCTTAGGAAAGCCCCATAGTGGCTATGAAGGGATAGGAGAAGAGGGAAGGAAGGAAAGTATTATGAGGAGAGGCCATAGAAGGAATATGGATCAGGGAATTGGACAGACCAATCATGTCCAGTGGCAGTTTTGTCTTTTTTTAAATAAAGCATCTCCAAGTTATAGAGGAGAAGGAAAAAGATGCATTGAGGAAACCCTGGTCCTGTACGGGTGTGCCGTTCTTTTTGTTTTTGTTCTCCTTTCATTGTTTTTAGGTGACATCATAAAAGCATCCTACTGGCTTTAAAATCAGAATACATGTTTCCCAGTTCTCACATTCCCCACCTTCCCTATAATCTTTACCAGTCATAAGATTCAGAGCATGAAAGGACCTTAAAGATCACCTAGTACACCCTCCTCACTTGACATATCTGGAAACTAAGAATGTACAAAGAAACTAAAATTCAATGAGGTTAAATGACTTGTGCAATAGACACACAGTTGAAAGTAGCAGAAATAGGAATCTACATCAAGGATTACAATATAGTGAATAGATAACTAGGCTGGGATCTGAAAAAAACCTAAAATCAAAGTTTACCTGAGATAACTTGTTAACTATGAAATTATTTAACTTCCTGACTTTCCATTTTCTCATATGAAAAATAAGGAGAAGGGAGCAATAATACTGCTTTCCAGAGGTATTGTGAGACTCAAATGAAATCATATGTATTGTCACTTTTTAGATTATATATTACACATTATTTTTAGATTACATGTAAAAATAGATGTCTTATTATTGTCTCTTAGCTCTTAACTAAATCTCCCTGATAAACATGATGATAGGGCCAAGCATATCAGTACATGCTAATATACCGAATCTGGTGTTTGTAGTTGGGAGTTCTGAACTGCTGACAAATTTGGGTATCAGCTATGGAGAGAAGAACAGATCTAGGTTGGAAACAGCAAGTCAGAGCTTCCATGCAGATCAACAATTGGCCAGACTGAGAGTGACTTCTGTTCTTTTAGTTTGGTGAGGTGGAAAGCCCCAATATTAACATATAAATAATCAAACAAAACCCATGCTCATAAAAGCCTTAATCTTTAAGGCTCCTGAATTGTGAGTAGGTCCGAAGATCCTTTCTCTATAGCAAAAGGCAGTGTGAGTAGAGGATGGACTGGGATTTCAGTCCTAGGCTCTTCCTCTCACCTCAGAAACTTACTAGCTATGTGACCTGGGCAAATTATTAAATTTCCTGAATTGTGATTTTCCCATCTGTAAAAAAAAAAAAAATTCAGTATTTCACAAGATTGTTGTGTCAGATGAAACTTTATGTGTGTGTGTTGGGTGGGGGGAGATATATATATGTATATGTGGGGATATAGATGTTTAGTCATTACATCCATGTCTGGCTTTTCATAAGCACATTTGATTTTTTCTTGGCAAAGATACTTGGAGTGGTTTGACATTTTCTTCACATCATTTTGTAGATGAAGAAACTGAGGCAAACAGGGGGAAGTGACTTACTTTACACAGCTGAGTCATACAGCTCATGTCTGAGGTTGTCTTTGTAATTAGGTCTTCCTCTCTCCAGTCCTGGAGCTTTCTCCATTGTGTCATCTAGCTGCTTATATACACACACACACATGTATACATACATGCACACACATATACATTTATGTGTATATACATATCTCTACAAACACATACATAAATATAACAAATAATTTAAAAACCTTAAAGTGATTTACAAGTATGAGATATTATTATCCTCTTACCCAAATATCTTTTAGCCATCATGTTTGCACCTGTTTGCATCCAATGTCTTTTCATCTGAAACTAGAATTTTCACCTGCTAGCTTGATTCAAATTCAATTTCTCACCTCATCTTAAATATCAATCACAACCTTAGATCCAGATTCTGTGTACATTGGAGAGACCTCTGAATACCAGAATGTCTGCAGGGATCTCCCTTTATCCTATCAGGGCAAAAGAAAAGGTTTGTTCTGGGAACCTCCTAATAAACTATTGCTTGAACGTGTTATGCTTAGAGGACTTTCTTCCTTTCTACAAAGGAACAACTATCCCACTTCTTTCTAACCAGTCTTTGTAAGTCCAATAGGAATAGGGACTGAGATTCATTGTATAATTAGATCATATTTATGTATATACAAATACGATAAAGAACTCTTAGAAATTTGACCTCTGGTTTTTCCCTGAAGGAGAAAAATATCCTTTTATTTAAAATCGTGGGGTTTTTTTCCTGTTTTTGATATTACATGTTTAGAGAAAAGAAGACTTTCATGATTTATATTAGCATTTTCAAAGGTATTGGTTAAAAGTTGTTTTGAACAAAAGAAAATGTGTGTTTGATTTCACTAAGTGCAATTGGTCCTGCCTTTGCCCTTTCATTTCCTATCTCTCCCCACATCTTATCATGAAAAATATATTATTTTTTCACATTCTTAAAGATTATTTACATTAACCTAATGACTATACCAGTCTCAAAGAATAAACCAAAGGTCAGGCATAGCCTTTCTTTTATTGTCAAATTGATATGGACATTGACTAAACTGAGGAGAGGTGCAGGGGAATAAGGGATTGCCTCTGAAGTCAGAGAAGTGGAAGTGGATAGAGTTCTAGTGTTGGAGTTAGGAAGATCTGAGTTCAAATCCAAGGAACTGGCAAATCGTTCCAGTGTCTTTGCCAAAAAAATTCCAAATGGGGTCAAGAAGAATTGGAAATGACTAAAACAACTGAAAAAAAAAACAATATTCTTGGTCATTCTTTGATTATCCCTTGACTATCAAAAAATAAAATTAAAAAAAAAACCCAAAACTTCTTCCTCTTTTTTCCTTAGACCTACTGTCTTCTGGTTTCTTTACTCCATAGACTTTGCAGACCCAAGTTTTTCAGTCTTTTCAAATACTAAGTGCAAAATATAGGACAGAATTTGGAGCTAAAGGAATTGGGTTTGAAGTCTCGCTCTGACACTTCCTACTATATGACCATTGACAAATTAGATGGATGACCTCTCTGGAGCTCAATTCCTCATCTATAAAATGAGGAAGCCAGACTGGCTGGGCAAGCCAATCCTAAATCTATCACTTCTTTTGTCAAGAAATCAAATAAATGTTCACATGATAATAGTTGATAGTGCATAATGACAGAAATCTACGAATGTAGTAATGTTTCTCTTAAATTAAAATTCACTTCAAGTGAATTTGTATTTTTATGAATCAACAAAATTATATCCCATTTGAAAAGAATAAATATGTGTGAGATCGTTATTTAGACTCTAGAAGTTTGCCTATTAATATTCCTATATAAATTCAGATATATCTAATCACTTGCAATAGTACTATAATTTTCTAGAAACTCCCCCAGACTCCAGACTCGGAATCAGTGCTATAAAATTCTATACGTAGTAATGATGTTTGAGGTACAGCACACCAAATGATGAGATTGATGTAGGCACACCAAATGTTGAGATTGAGGAAATGGCACCAAATGTTGGGGTTTGATACAAAATGTTGGGGTTTGTTAATGTGAAGAATTCATAATGGACATTCTTTGCCAAAAGGGGTATTTATTTAGGAAAGGAGGTTACAGATAAAATGAAAAGATAAAATAGGTGCCAGAAGTGGTAAATATGAAATAGATTTGAGATAGTATATAACAATTAACAATGGAAAAATCAAATTCCCTAGTGTAACTCAGTTAACCAGAACAAATGAAATACTCCCTGAGGTGGAGTACTGCCACTGATTGGCAGGCTAAATTCATAAAGGAGTTTAGTACCCTAAAAGATTTAGTTAGCTATTAGAAGTAGAAAGATACCAGGAAGCATGGGGAAAGGGTGAGAAGAAAGATACCACGAGGCAAAATGTGATGGTAGGCTAACCCAAAAGGGATTCAGCAAAGATGACATCGGCCACGGACTGATTTATAGATAAAATTTAATCTCAGGGTTTGACATAATTTGGCTTTCTGATTAGATATAGTAAGGTGAGGTTACTCACAACTTCCACAAGGGATAAGACTGTGAGACTGAGCTGATCCCCATCAGTTTTCTTCCCCACTTTCCTCAGGGAATAATTTTATCAGTACTTTAGACTTTCTCTGCCAACCCCACCTAGTGACCCAGGACCTCATTAATAAGGCAGAAGTCAATTCAATCTGGGGTAATTTAAAGAAACAGGTGACCCCCCAGGAAAGTATAAAAGAAGTAAAAATTGTCTTCAGGATACAAATTCATCCATTTTTTTCCATTTCCACATTCCAAAATTTCCATTTTTCCATTCCAATTTCACCATTACCATTAGGTGCCCAGTAGTTTCAAAATCTGTTGATCAGTAGAGGAGGAGATTGCAATGGGCCAGAACTCTGAAGAAATATACTTGAGGCAAGGAGTCTTACAACAAGGTCTTAATTCAGTGGAATTGATAAGACAACGGATTGATTTAATCTTACAACAAATAATAGTTTCCTAGTGATATAATGATTGGTTTATACTCAGTATATTGTAATAATGTAATTGTAATAGAGCATATAAACTGGGGACAAACTCAGCCAGAGATAGAGAAGACTTGACCACCATCCTGGTGGCTCTCCTGCCTCCTGCATTCCTCCACTGAAACCAAGACCCATTCTGGAGGATCTTCAGATGGACCTTGGTCTCAGTGGAGAAGTGAAGGAGGACAGGCCAGCCACATGAGGGTCTCTTTTTCCTTCCAGATCTCTTAGCTCTTATATACTCTATTATAAGTACATTACCATAGGTGTCAATCTTATAGACTAGTGTCAGCTAAATACATGTAAACTAGAGAACCATTATCTCAATTCTACTGAGTTAACACCTTGTTGTAAGATTAAATCAATCATACTGAGCCTTAAGTATACCTTTTCAGAATTCCTACCCTCTATAGGAGATATTTTTAGGAATCAAGGTTCAGGCTTTTCAGATACTCCTAAGTCACAACATTACTAAGTACTCAAACATAGTCTAGTTCTGGGGGGATTAACAGCTATGTTGTAATGATGTGGTATCAAATTGAAATAAAAAGAATGGGCTACAGAGAGGAAAAAGGACCCACATATGCAAAAATGTTTGTAGCAACTCTTTTGTTGGTGACAAAGAATTGGAAAATAAGTAGATACCCATCAATTAGGGAATGGCTGAATAAGTTATGGTATATGAAAGTAATGGAATATTATTATTCTATAAAAAATGATGAAACAAGCTGGTTTTAGAAAAGCCAGGAAAGACTTATATGAACTAATGTCAAGTGAAGCAAGCAGGACCAGGAAAACACTATGGGAACAACAAGATGATGATCAACTATGGTAGCCTTGTTTATTTTCTCAGCAATTCAGTAAAAAAAAGGCAATTATAATAAACTTTGGATGGAAAACACCATCCACATCTACATATATAATTTTGGATACCAAATACAGATCAATGCATACTATTTTCATTATTTTTTTCTTCTGTTTTTTTTCCCCTGTGGTTTTTCCCTTTTGTTCTGATTTTTCTCTTCCAACATAAATCATATGGAAATATGGAGAAAAAATGAATGTACATGTATAACTTATATATAGGTGTGTGTATATGTATATATGTATGTGTAGATGTGTGTGAGAATGTAAAGAAGCAGCTACTACTTTGAATGTAAGGATTCCCACAGCAACATATTGACTTAAATATGTTGACACCTAATATTTTTATTTATTTTGTTAAATATTTTCTAGTTACATTTTAATCTGGTTTGGCATAATTTTAAAATGTTATGGCCATAATTCAACACAAGCAAGGGTGTGTGTTCATGGTGATGAGATTTAGGAGAGCAATTCCTAGTTACAAATGTTGTGATTGATGTAGACACCAAAAGTTGAAGTTCAGTCATGTGAATAATTCACAATGGCCATTCTCTTTACCAAAAAGTAAGTTTATTTAGGAGAAAAAGTTATAGACAAAATGAAGAGATTACACCAAGAGTGGTAAATATGAAATGGAATTAGGAGATCAAGTTAGCAAGGAAAGGGATTTTAACAATTAATAATGGAAAAGACAAGTGCCCCGGTGGAACACCCAATTAACCAGGAGAAAGGGAATACCCATAAATGCCCTTAGCTGAAAGGCTAACTACAGAGGAGTTTAGCACCCTAAAAGAGCAGATAAAAAGAGGAAAGACATCATGAGGCAGGATGGGGAAATGAGAGGAGAGACACCATGAAGCATAGAGAAGGGATGAGGGGAAAGACACTATAAGGCAGTGTGCTGTGATGGGCTATAATCCCAAAAGGGATTCAGCAAAGATGGTGTGAGCCATTGACAGATATATAGGGGAAATTTAATCTCAAGGATTTGACATAATTTTCATTTCTGACTGGACAACCTACACAGAGGATGGGACTATAAGGTTAAGCTGATCCCCATCCTTGCAAGCTTCAGGGAGTGATTCATCAATACTGCAGTCTTTCTCTTCCAACCCTACCTAACAACCCATCATCAATGAAATTGTCATAAAATCCTGGTCATGTCTCACCAGTTTCCTAGAATATCAACAGTGTCATCCCAAGAAGGTCATCTCTTCTCTGTTGTAGTTGATCTATATTCAAGATGGGAGTCAGATAATTCATCTTTCGTATATTATTCTAGGGTGCAAAGAGGTTATTACTAATTAGCACCATTATCACCTCTGACATTCAGAAGGATCTTTTTAGTTTATAAAATATTTTGCAAATGATATATCACTTGATCATCTCAACATCATTCTTATCTCTGTTGCATAGATGAGGGAGCTGAGACTCAGCAAAATTGTTATTTAGCCACTGGACATCTGATTCTAATTCTAGGGCTCTTTCTGCTTTATCACAACTGTTTAAAGGATCTCTGAAATCATTTAATCCAAAAAAAAAGGATGCCCTCTATAGCATATCAAGCAACCAACTGGTTTCAAAGGTTGAACATTTGCTTAAAGACCTCCACTGGGCAGGAATCTATTTCTTCCAAGATCTAGCGTTCCACTTTTATGTAGCTATCATTATTAGGAAGTTTTCCTTCCTTGACATTAAGCCTAAGTTTGCTTCTTTATAATTTTTACTTATTGCTCCTGATTTTACCCTATGTTGCCAAGTAGAATGTCCAATTTTCCTTTCATTTGACAGCCTTTATTATCATGTCCACTACTAAGTCCACTCTAAGTCTCTCTAGGAGTAAATAGCTCCAGTTATTTCAATCAGTCTTCATGTGGCATGATCCCAAAGCCTTTCACCACTCTGCTTGCCCTCCCTTCCCACCCTTGACAATCTCTAGCTTACTAATGTACCTCCTGATAAGTAATGCCCCAAAGTAAGCATTATATTCCAATATGTGATCAGATCAGGAAAGAGCACAGCCAGCCTTTTACCTACCCTAATCCTCAACAGGAGTAGTTAATGCCCCAATTGATGAGGATTTTGAAACCAACTTATTCTCTTCCCTTATCAGAAAGAAACCCAGATGGCTATTATCAACCATAGTGAAGTCTGTTTGTGTAGAGTGAAGAGAAATGAAACTCTTTTTCAGCCTCTGCAGTCTCCATCCTCTCAGAGACTATCTTGATTAGTGTATCTTTAGACAGGACTGGGACCTGATCAGCTAGCTGGATTCCACCTGGCTCCTCCCTAGATTTTACCTTTATCTTTCCAAACTCCTCTTTGATTTCTCCTCTTACTTCATAGGTCCTGCCTCTGCTCTCCTCAGACTTTTCTGACTCTAGTCCTGGCACAGATTACAGAGTTTTACTGTTTATTATGTCTTCCTTCTAATGGCTTCTGGTTAATTGTGAATTCCATTAGAGAACTTATCTCTCCCCTTGTTAATTCACATAATAAATAGTAAAACTATAATCTGTGATGGATGGCTTTTCATGGTTGCTCTATGTTGTGAACTGAATCTTTATTATGCTGTTTTTATATAACATTCTTTTTACAATTTATTACTCTCCTAAATCTATTTCTATTAACCATTCCAAATGCCTATTTTACCTCATCACAATGATAGAGGGCCAGGACTAGAGTTAGAAAGACTCTTCTTGAGTTCAAATCCAGTCTTGGAATTGACGATGAGGATTGAAAATGAGGAAACTGAGGCAAACAGGATTAAGTGACTTTCCCAAGGTCATACAGCTAGTAAGTTTTCTGAGGTTAGATTTGAACTCCAACCTTGAGGCTCTAAGCACTGAACCACCTAGCTGCTGCTTTGTCTCATTAGATTGGGCCAAATGTTTTAGTCTGATGGGATTTTTTTTTAATCTTATCCCTCTCATCTTTGTGTTTTCAACAAATTTAATGAACATGTCCTCTGTGATTACACCCATGTAAGGATGAGTCAATCAATCTTCCTATCCCACTTAGCCTTAGCCATCACCAGATGAAACAAAACAATTCCTCTGAGTCAATCTTTCCTAGCAGCCTCTGCAGAACAGTGTGCATCCTCTGGAGCCCCGGACAAATACACTGAGGAAAGAATTGGTATAACAATCAAGTAAGCAAATATTTAAGTACTTACTTTGTGCCAGGCACTAGGGTTGACAATGAATATGCAAGAGAATGAAACAATCCTACTCATAAAGAACTTGCATTATAATGGGGAAGATAAGTACATGTAAAAATACTTACAGCATCAATATAAAATAAATAAATACAAATATATATAAAAGCCCACATGTGTACACTGAATCATTTGATCAAAAGCATTTCAAGCAGGGGTGACAGGGAGTCTAGATCAGTCACATGCCCTTTGGAACTTTTAAAAAAAACATTAAGCTAGTTTAAACTTGGAAATTTAAGCATTTAGCAGCAGAGAACAGAAAGCCATTCCCTGAGGAAGAATCACTTAGAGGAGAGGAAATAAACTAGCTTTGGTTTCTTCTCTCCTTGCCCTGAGGAGACTTGTAAGTTTTATAGAACCAAATCTTTTTCCGACTTCCCCACATTTGTGTCCTAATCCTAGCAGCTTTTCCAGAACAGCTGACTGAATTAGGAGCCAAGGACAAACTAGACCTATGAGAAAATTTAGGATTTTGCAAGCCCAGTAGAACAGCTAAGCTATACTCAGGAGGTACTTCGTAAGTATGCCATGAATGAGAGAAAAGAACTTAATAGCAGCCTGGAGCTTTGAGTTTACCCCTTTGCCATATGTGTACGCTCTTCCTGGACTCTGTATATACTGTTAGAAAAGTTTGTCACAAACATTTGGGGAGGTTTACACCAGTTGTTCTCACTTTGTAGGGTTTTGTGGGCATCCAATGAAATAACATAGGAAAAGATTTTGCAAACTTTGAAGTGCTATATAAATGCTATTATTAGTATTTTATCTTAGGAAATCCCTAAAAACTACTTGGGTCTGGACATCAAATGATAATCATGAGAGGAAGCACACTAGTGGGAACTTGTGAATTATAGAATTAGAAAGCTGTCTCTCAATCCCTTAGGGCTATGTCTGTCAGGAGAGATAGCCACTCTCAAGGGTCCTGATCAGTTGCCAGTAGGGATCATAGGAATAGTTCCAAAGCATGTCCTACCTGAGTTATTGATAAAAATATTAAACAATACTGGGCCAATCATAGATGTAGGGCAAGCTCATTCTCCCAGACCATCAGGTTCATTCCTGACTTTTCACTGTCTTTCATCCCTCATATTCAATCTGTTAACAAGGCTTGTCACTTGTACCTTTGCAACATCTTTTGATTATGTCCTTTTCTCTCTTCTGATAGTACCACTTCTCTGGTACAGGGCCTCATCACTTCAGAGATGGATAATTGGAATAGTCTTTTGGTAGGTTTGCCTTGTTCAAGTCTCTCTCCACTCCAATACATCCTCTTTAAAGTGATTTTCCTAAAGCACAGGACTGACCATGTCAGTTCACCTTTATTCATGCTCAATAAATTCCTGTGGCTCTCTAGCTCCTTTAGTTTCAAATACAAAATTATTGATTTGACATCATAACCTAGCCCTTCTCCTCCCTTTTCAGTTTTATACTTTACCTCCTGCCATATATTTTTTCATCTAGTGGCATTGGCCCCTTTGCCTTTCCATAAACATGACACTCCATCTCTTGATTCTCCATATTTGTTCTGGTTATCCCATCCCTGGAATGGTATCATATCCTCATCTTGGCCTTCTAGTTTCTCTGGATTTCCAAGTCCTAACTAAAATCTCATCTTCTAGATTAAAACCATTTCTAGTCATATGAAAAATGCTTTAAATAACTATTGATCAGAAAAAATGCAAATTAAGACAACTCTGAGGCACTACTACAAACCTCTCAGATTGGCTAAGACTTCTGGAAAAGACAATGATGAATATTGGAGAGAATGTGGGAAAACTGGGGCACTAATACATTGTTGGTGGAGTTGTGAACTGATCCAACCATTCTGGAGAGCAATATAGAACTATGCCCAAAGGGCTATCAAACTGTGCATGCCCTTTGATCCAGCAATGTTTCTACTGGGTCTTATCCCAAAGAGATCAGAAAAAATGGGAAAAGGACCCACATGTTCAAAAATGCTTGTCGCAGCTCTTCCCCCCCCCCCCAGGGGAAATTACCCTGAGGCAATTGGGGTTAAGTGACGGGCCCAGGGTCACCTGATTTCAGGGCTGGTGCTCTATCCACTGCACCACCTAGCTGCTCCTGTCACAGCCCTTTTTGTGGCATCAAGGAACTGGAAATTGAGTGGATGCCCATCATTTGGAGAATGGCTGAATAAGTTATGGTATATGATTGTTACGGAATATTAATGTTCTATAAAAAATAATCAGCAGGATGATTTCAGAAAGGCCTGGAGAGATTTACATGAACTGATGCTAAATGAAGTGAGTAGAACCAGGAGGACATTGTACACAGCAACAAGATTGTACGATGTTCAATTCTGACGGATGTAGTTCTTTCCAGCAGCGAGGTGATTCAGGTCAATTCCAATGGTCTTGGTGGTGGAGAGAGCCATCTACACTCAGAGAAAGGACTGGGGAGACGGGATATGATTCACAACATAGCATTTGTACTTTTTGTTGTTTTTTGCTTGCATTTTGTTTTCTTTCTCATTTCTTTCCTTTTTTGATCTTCACATTCAGCATGATAAATGTGGAAATATGTATAGAAGAATTTCACATTTTTGACATATATTGGATTACATGCTGTCTGGGAGAAGGGTGGAAGTAATGAAGGAGAAAAAATTTGAAACAGATTTTGCAAGGGTAAATGTTGAAAATTATCTATGCATATGTTTTGAAAATAAAAAAGCTTTAAATAAAATAAAATCACATCTTTTACAGGAAGCCTTTCCCAAAGCTTCCTCAATCCTAATAGTTTTCTCTCTCTTAATTATGTCCCATTTATCCTGTATATAGCTTATTTGTACATATTTGTTTGCATGTTTTCTCTCCTAGTAGTTTCTGAACTCCTTCAGGGCAAGGACTATTTTTCCTCTTTTTGTATTCCCAGCACTTAGTATAGTGTCTGGCACATAATAAGCATTTAATAAATGTTTATTGACTGACTACTTTTTGTCTTCAAGCATTCAATTATATGCATACTCGTATAATTATACTATAGCCATATGATCATGCTATCTTCTAGGTCAGGGCCTCTTAAACATTTTGCCTGAGAAATTTTTCCCTGACCCTAGGTATATAGATATATAAAAATAGATATAGAAATTCTTTGGTATACATATAATTTTACCATTTAATAAAGATGAAAGCAAAATTTCAAACTAATAATGAAATAGATGTGCTTGTTTATTTTTATATAAAAAAATTAAATCATGGTTGAATATCCGATACTTTTTACTGTGGCTAAATTTTTCATGATCTTCACATTCAGTTATACAACCCCATATAGGGTCACAGTCCACAGTTTAAGAAGCTTTGTCCTAGGTCATATATCAGTATCTCCTGAAAGAATGTTAAATATATAAAATGAAATAAGCAATAAATTATAATATAGTATATTTGATCATATATTATGTATCATGTGTTACATTTTGGCTATATATATAAATTTAAAATATGTAAAATTAACTAAATGATGAATTATAATAAATTATATTACATATAAATATGTAAAATAAAATGTAAAATATTTTGTAAAATATAGGTAAAGTAAATCTATGACATTCTTCTGATCCAGTTTTAGTTTAGTTGGGGGGTTTTTTAATCAAAAAAGAAAATTAAGTTAGTTTGGGGCTCCCTTTTCTTGAAGTTATATTGGCTTTTTATGATCACGTCTTCCTTTTCCAAATAATCACTAACCAATCCTTTGATAAGGCATTCTAGTTTTTTTTTTTTTTTTTTTTTTTTTTTTTTTTTTTTTTTGGTAATTGATGCCAAACTCATTGGTCTCTTTCCTTTTTTGAAAATCCAGACATTCGTCTTAATCCAATCTGACTATACCTTTCTTGTTTTCCATAGTCTTTTATTTTAGTTTAGTTTAGTTTTTTGCTGAGGCAATTGGGGTAAGTGACTTGCCCAGAGTCACACAACTAGGAAGTATTAAGTATCTGTGGTCAAATTTGAATTCAGATTTTCCTGACTTCAAGGCCAACACTCTATCTACTATACCATCTAGCTGCCCTTTTCCATAGTCTTTTAAAAATCATTGATAGTTGCTTATGAATTACACGTGCCCATTCTTTAAGTGTCCTAGGATAGAGTTCAGTTGGATCAAATAATCTGGGCTCATAAAAGGTGCTCTCTTACAATTTTGCTACTTTATATTGGCTATCAACCCCCATCACCAATTTTCCATCTGCCCTTTCAAGTCCAAAGATTATTTTTCTTGTCAGAGAAAACAGAAGCAAATTGAGTTCATCAGCTCTGCCTTTTCTTTGAACAATTTCTCAGTAGAACTGTTCTCTTTAGTTTTCCTTACTTGTATCAGCTCATTCGGTGTTTTAGCACTCTTAACACTGTCATTATATGGTCATACTATGCTTTTATATTCATTCTTCTTCATGTGCCTTTGCTTCCATATACATTCCCCATATAGGCAGCCAATAAAGAAATCACATATATATTTGTGATCCAGATGATACAGAAGCATTGTTTTTGCAAGCTTAAACTGTATTTCCACTATGGAAAACAAATATTTTCTACTATTTGAGTATATGAGCACAGGAACACTATAAATTGTTAACTTGAGGGTCATTTTACCTACCTCCAGCTTTGACGTGTAATTCACATGTTTCAAATCTCATCTGTTTTTGAACTAAATATGTTCCTCATCCTATGAAAGACATATGTGGTGTCACCAGAAACCTGAACATTTAAAATATGTTTGTCATTATTAGAAATCTGAGCATCTGGCATTCAAATACATATTGCCCTAGGTTTGATTTGGTGAATTGACTTTTTTAAAATAAATATTGAAAAGGGGAATATTAAATTCTAGTCTGGGATTCAGAAAAGAACTTGACTAAAATCTGGAAAATGGCCTATAATGGTAGGTTACATACCTCTCTCCTTTCTTCTTCCCCTCTACTTCACCCTGTCCTGGTAACATCTTGACTTTAACCTAAAAATGCTTTCAAATGAAGAAGGGAAAATATTTTTTGTAAAGCAGGCAGCAATATAGCAGGGAAGATTTGGAATTCTTTCCCTGGCTGGTCTTTTCAGAACACTTTCTTGACCCAAATCACACGTAACAGCAAAGTTTTTAGAACTTAATATCCCCTTCTGTAGCTATGTAAAAATAAACAAAAACAAATTTCACCAAAATCTTCACAAGAAAGATAGTAGCGTTATACACAAAGGGAATGATAAACTATTTTAATAAGGCATATCCTACATAATTGTTATTCTACTCAAATCTTATAATAATGGTATTAACACATTATAATTACCATTATTCTCTTCTTCCTCCCTCCTCACCACTTTAAAATAAAAAATCCTTTTGAGATATTACTTTGCTGATCATTCCTATCTAAAGTTTGTCCTACGTCTGCACACTCACAGGATCCCTGTTACTATTGTATAGGAAAAGATCAGGGAGTT
Organism: Antechinus flavipes; assembly: GCF_016432865.1. Classification (NCBI taxonomy): domain Eukaryota; kingdom Metazoa; phylum Chordata; class Mammalia; order Dasyuromorphia; family Dasyuridae; genus Antechinus; species Antechinus flavipes. Next base: position 178,906,961 of record NC_067400.1, on the reverse strand, counting down.
GTTTGAGGAACTCACTTGGACCCCTTTGGATCTGATACACATTTCTGAGCAAATTTAGATTGGAATTAATCTCCCTAACTTGGATTCCAAAAACTAGCTGCAAAACTGAATTCCATTCATACTCTGTATATAACTTTCTACTTCTAATGTGTTTCTTATTAACAATATATTATAGGATTCTGGTTTTTAATCCACTCTGCTGTCCACTTCTGTTTTATGGGAGATTTTATTTCATTCAAATTCACTGTTAAGATGACAAATTTTGTATTTCCTACCATGCTATTTTCCTCAGATTATACTTTTCTCTTTCCTGTCACCCTTTTCTGCTCACCAGTGTTTTGCTTCTGATCAATATTCTCTCAATCTGTCCTCTTTTTCCAGCCCCCCTTTTCTTATTTGTTTTCCCTTCTACTTCTGCCCTCCCTTCTATTAGCCTCTCCCCTTTTCCTCCTACTTCCCTATAGAATGAGAAAAATTTCTATACCAAGGTAAATATATATAATTCCCTCTTTGAGCCGATCTGATGAGATTAAGGTTCAAAAAATACTTATCCCCTTCCCTTCTTTCACTCAACAGTAATAGGTCTTTTGTTCACGTTACATAATTTACCTCCCCTTTCCTCTTCTCCAAGTACAATCTTTTTTCTACTTCAATTTCATTTTTATATCATCACTTATACCTACACCATCTAAACATATCCTTTCTAACTGCCCTTACAAAGATACATTTGTCGAGAATTATATATATCATCTTCACATGTAGAGTTGTAAACATTTTAACCTTCAAAAACCTTTCTGGAAACTGAATAGATAGATGCCCATCAGTTGGAGAATGACTAAATAAATTATGATATATAAATGTTATGGAATATTATTGTTCTGTAAGAAATGACCAGCAGAATGATTCCAGAGAGGCCTGGAGAGACTTACATGAACTGATGCTAAGTGAAATAAAAAGAACCAGGAGATCATTGTACATAAGCAACAGCAATATTATATGATGATCAATTCTGATGGACATGGCTCTTTTCAACAATGAAATGATTGAGGCCAGTTCCAATGATCTTGTGATGAAGAGAGCCATCTACACACCCAGAGTGGATGAGAGTGGGACTACAGAGTGGGAACTGAGGATAGATCACAAGATAGCATTTTCACTCTTTTTGTCATTGTTTGCTTGAATTTTGTTTTCTTTCTCATTTTTTCCTTTTGAGCTGACTTTTCTTTTGCAGTGAGATAATTGTATAAATATGTATATATACATTGGATTTAACATTTTAAAAAGCATGTTTAACATATATTGGATTACTTGCCATTTAGGGGAGAGGGTGGGGGGAAGGGAGGGAAATTTGGAACACAATGTTTTGCAAGAATTAATGTTGAAAAATTATCATGCATATGTTCTAAAATAAAAAGTTTTATTTTTTAAAAATCAGGATTTTTTTTCTTTCCCTATTTACCTTTTTATGCTTCTTTTGAGTCTTATATTTGAAAATCAAATTTTCTGTTCAGCTCTGGTCTTTTTATCAGAAATCATTAAAAATTCCCTATTTCATTGAATATCCATCTTTCCCCCTAAAAGATAATGCTTAATTTTGCTGAATTGTTGATTCTTGGTTGTAGTCCAAGTTCCTTTGCCTTCTGGAATATCATATTCCAGGCTCTCCAATCATTTAATGTGGAAGCTGCTGGGTCCTAAGTAATTCTGATTATTTCAGGTTGTTTACAGAATTTTCTCTTTGGTCTGATAATTCTGAAATTTAGCTACAATATTCCTTGGAGTTTTTATTTTGGGGTCTCTTTCAGGAGGTAATTGGTAAATTCTTTTAATGACTATTTTACTGTTTCCAAGTTATCAGGGTAGTTTTCCTTAATAATTTCTTGAAAGATGTTGTTTTGGCTCTTTTTTTTTTCACCATGGCTTTCAGGTAGCCCAATGATTCTTAGATTGTCTCTCCTGGATCTATTTTCCATGTTATTTATTTTTCTAATGACATGTTTTACATTTTCTTCTATTTTTTTTTCATTTTGGGGGGTTTTGTTCATCTGATTCTTATTGTGCCATTGATTCATTCACTTCCATTTATCCAATTCTAATTTTCAGTGTTCTGTTAGCTTTTTTACCTCCTTTTGCATTTTGTCAACTGTACTTTTATTTTATTTTATTTTTTTTTGGCAAGGCAATCCCAATTGACTTGCCAAGATCACACAGCTATAAGTGTTAAGTGTCTAAGGCCAGATTTGAACTTAGATTGAGAGCCAGTGTTCTATCCATTGAACCATTTAGTTGCCCTCTCCTCCCTCCCAACTTCTACCATTGTACATTGTAAATTTAAGTTGTTTTGTTCAGTGAATTTTTTCCATTTTGCCAATTCTGTTTTTTTAAGGAATTGGTTTTTGTTCCATTTCATCAAATTTATTTTTTAAAAAGTTGTTTACTTCAGTATTTTTTCTCATTTTGCTACATTTATTTTCAAGGATTATTCTCTTTAGTCAATTTCTGTGCCTCCTCTTCCAAGTTGTTGGCTTCCCCTCCCCTAAATTTTCAAAAATCTCCTGCATAGCTCTCATTTCTTTCCCCCATTTTTTTCTATCTCTTTTAAAGATCCTTTTTGAACTCTTCCAAGAGAGCCTTTTGAGCTAGAGACTCTTTTTGAGGGTCTCCTTTCAAGGATTCACCTGAAGGTATTTTTCCCTTTGCTGTCCTCTTCTGAGTTTGTGTTCTAATCTTTCTTGTCTCCATAGTAGCTCTCTATGGTCAGAGCTCTTTTTGCTCATTTTAAAAAGTTGAGCTCTCCTCCTAGGACACAAAGGAGATTATCCCAAACTCCTTTTGCTAGGGAACAGGGGCTCTCACTGACTGCACTGGGACCAGTGGTGCTTCAGGCTTTTCAACTGTTTTGTGTGAGCCTGGCCAAGTCCCATCTGTTATGCTGGGGCTGGGGGCTCACAATGTGCCTTCTGCAGTTGCACAGCTGGTCTGCTGATCCACTGGCTTTCAGAGCCATGACAGAATAACCAGCATTGCTATATTTTGGCTAAGAGTTCTCTACTAGATTCCCTGTACTAGGCCTCCCTACATCAGGTCTCTCTGGTCTGAGTCAGCTCTAGGACATTTCCCCCTACCCAATTAAGACAGACCTTTCCTGAAGTCCTTCCAAGACATCTTAAACTGGAAAATTTTTATAATATGAATGTGGGTTCTGTCACTCCAAAATCTGTTCAGAGGCTTGATGTAGTGTTGATTCTGAAGGAAGCTGGGGAACACTCAAGCAATATACTGTCTACTCTCTGCCATCTTGGCTCTACCCCTATCCATAATTAGAAATCTTAACTAAAGAACAATTTGGTTATATGCCATGGGGGGAAAAGGCACAGTGCAGCATCATTGAATTTTATAACTCCTACTTTCCTAGTCCTATTCTCTCATTTTGGAATGATTTCCTTTCCTTTTCTTTTCTTTTTTTTTCTTTTTAGCAGATCCCCATAGGTAGTCAAATCTGTTGATTTGTGTTTGTAAAAACATTGTCTGGAATCTATAAATCGGCTTTATTCTAGAACTTGGCAAATATAAGTTAGAATTTAAAATATATCCTTTATAATAACAGTAAAAACATATTATTTGTAGTGTCTTTCTTCCTATGTGGTATAAGTATTCTCGTTTCTTCTAGACATTTATTAAAGTATCTATCTATGTATGTAAGTATGATCCCTATCCATCATCTATCAATCTATTCTATTTCTATCTGTCTATCTATCTCACTTGTCTTCATGGTTTTTGGTAGATTTCATAAATTTTGATAGGTCTATGATTGCAATGTTTTCTCCAAGGTATGGTCCATCCACGTAGTCCCATAGCAGTAAATACTCTGTAATAGTTCTATCCTTGTATTGAAAAGATGGTGGGGCAAAAGGGCTTTTCTCTTGCTTTTCTGTGCTTAACAATGGAGTATAGAGGTTATTTACTAAATGACTAGACCATCTATTATTTAATCATGCTTTTGATGATATTATTTATATTGTTTGGATACTATAATTCTTTATTGGAGATATACCACAGTCTATTTGCATTCATAATGTATACTTCTTTTTTTAGTGTCTCAAAATGTTTCATTCTTTAGAAATGGTAGGTTTCCCTAATATGTAGTTGGCAATTTGAGTGGAAGAACACAATAAGAACTTGTGATACTTTTGGTATGGGAATTCCCTCAGAGGCTGTAGTCCTTTTTTAACTTAAAATTTTAGGGAAGTGTCCAAGGCACAAAAATAAAATGACCTGCAAAGGTAGTTTTCAACATTCACATTTGCAAAATTTGATGTCCCAAATTGTTTTCCTTTCTCTCCATCCCTTCCCCCTTCCCAAGACAGCAAGCGATCCAATATAGATTAAATATGTGCAATTTTTCTATACATATTTCTATATTTATCATGCTGCACAGGAAACATCAAGTCTACAGGGGGAAAAACAGACAAACTAATAACAACAACAAAAGTGAACTTTTGCTTCAATCCACATTCAGTCTCCATAGTTCTCTCTGATTGCGGATGACACTTTCCATCACAAGTCTATTGGAATTGCCTTGTATCTTCTCATTATTGAAAAGAGCCAAGTCCATCACAGTTGATCATCATATAATCTTGTTACTGTATATAATGTTCTTTTGGTTCTGCTCACTTCACTTAGCATTAACTCATGTAAGTCTTTCCAGGCTTTTCTGCAAGTGGCCTGCTCATCATTTCTTTTTTCATAGTATTTTATTTTTCTGAATACATGCAAAGATTGTTTTCAGCATTCACCTTTGCAAAAACCTTGTGTTCCAAATTTTTTTCTCTCTCTTCCTTCCTGTCCTCTCCCCAAAACAGCAAGAAAGCCAATATGGTTAAATATGTGTAATTCTTCTAAACATATTTCCATATTTCACATCTGCATAACAAAAATCTGATCAAAAGAAAAAGAACACAAGAAAGAGGGAAAAAAACAAGCAAGCAAACAATAACTAAAATCTACATTGTCTCCATAATTTTCTCTTTGGATGTGAATAGCATTTTCTGTCACAAGTCTATTGGAATTCCCTTGAATCATCTATTGTTGAAAAGCTGCTCATCATTTCTAATAAAATAGTCATTACATTCATATACTATAACTTATTTAGTTATTCCCCAACTGATGGACAACTGCTCAATTTCCAATTCCTTGCCATTATAAAAATGGTGCAAATACAATTTGAATATAATTGATTTTCTTTGATCTTGGGTATTTTATATGTCCAAAACCATTATTCTGTCAAAGGGATCCATACTTTAAAGAAAAAGGTTCTAGTTCTTTAAGGAGGGCTCAAGTTCTAAAACTCTGAAATTAATAAGGAAAAGTGTAAAAGAAAAGGAGAGAAGAGGGTCAAGAATACAGCTTCTGTAAATGCTAGCACCTAGAGTTAGGGAAGAGGTAGATAAGCCAACAAGGAGTTGAAATATAATAAGAAAAACATCTTAGAAATCAGGGAAGGCAGGAATATTTTTTAAAAATGATGATCAAGAAAGTCCAAAGTTATTGAAAATCAAAGAAAATGAAGACTTAGGAAAGGTCTTTGAATTTGACAATAAGGAGGTAATCCTTGTGAGAGGAGTTTAATAAAATTGTGTGAATGGAAACATTTGAGGAAGAACTGAAGAAAGAACTTGAGAAAAGAATGACTAATGAAGACTATTTTCAAGGTAAAATGGAGGAGAATAAGGTAATAGTGGCTTAGTAGATAGAACACTTGCCTTACAATCAGAGGACGTGAATTCACATTTCATGTCTGTTGCTAACTTCACGTCTGACCTCCATTTCCTCATCTGGCTGGCCTCTGAGGTCCCTACCAGCTTTAGCCTGATGAAACTATGACATTAATTTAATACAAAATTAATAAAGAAAATGGCTTTTCCTTTGTTTTGTTTTTGCCTTGAGGAACTTCAGTATATTTTAAAAGATATGGAAGCATCAGTGGCAAGGGAAAATATACATGAAAGAAAGGAAATAATTGATGGAACCAGAGAAGCATCTAGGGCAAGAATACTGGATATGAACTTTGGCAAAGTCCACGGGACACCTTATTCCCTGAGAGAGGAGAGAATAAATAAAACTACTGAGGAGTGTTGCAGTGTGAAAGAAAGGACCGGAGTGACCTAGTATTAGGCAGTCTTCTAATAATATAACATTTAAAGATTTACAAAATATTTTACATGCATTTTCTCAGTTGAGTACTACAGAAAGCTTTTGTTGTTGTTGTTGTTGTTGTTGTTGTTTATCCTTAATTTTTTAAAATAACTTTTTATTGACATAACCCATGCCAGGGTAATTTTTTACAGCATTATCCCTTGTACTCACTTCTGTTCCGATTTTTCCCCTCCCTCCCTCCATCCCCTCCCCCAGATGGCAAGCAGTCCTTTACATGTTAAATAGGTTACAGTATATCCTAGACACAATATATGTGCAGAACCGAACAGTTCTCTTGTTGCACAGGGAGAATTGGATTCAGAAGGTAAAAATAACCCGGGAAGAAAAACAAAAATGCAAGCAGTACAGAAAGCTTTTACAGATAATAAAACTGGGGTTCAGTAAAGTAAGTGAATTCAAATTCAGGCTCTCCTAATTCTAAATCCAATGCTTCATCAGCTATATCACCTTGAAAGATGTATTTTCTGGGAGTGGAGGAAAGAATTGGAAATAGGTAACAAGAAGTAAATCTATGTGGTTTGGGGGCAGGGACTCCTTTGAGTGGGAATGCTAACACATATAGATACCTAACAAATGTTTGTTTATGGGTTCTAGAGCAGGAATGGACCTCAGAGACCATCAAGTTCAACTTCTTATTTTACATATGAGGAAACTGAGATGGCCCAAAGTGAAACATATAATACTGGGAGTGGGATTTAAAACCAAGGGTTCTGACTCCAGAGTCTTTCTCTCTAGGGCTCTTTAATATCAGTAAGAAGCCTTCCCCATATTCTGATGGAAGTGGATTTCTTTGACAAAGAGACCTAACTGAGTTTCAATTGATAAATGATGGACAGAAGCAGCTACACCTAAAGAAAGAACACTGGGAAACGAATGTGAACTATTTGCATTTTTGTTTTTCTTCCCGGATTATTTTTACCTTCGGAATCCAATTCTCCCTGTGCAACAAGAGAACTGTTCGGTTCTGCAAACATATATTGTATCTAGGATATACTGCAACATATATAACACATATAGGACTGCTTGTCATCTAGGGGAGGGGGTGGAGGGAAGGAGGGGAAAAAATCGGAACAGAAACAAGTGCAAGGGATAATGTTGTAAAAAAAATTACCCTGGCATGGATTCTGTCAATATAAAGTTATTATTAAATAAAATAAATAAATAAATAAATAAATTTTGAAAAAAAGAAGCCTTCCCCAGCTCCTCTTAATTCTAATGAAATTATTAATTATTTCCTATTAATTAATTAATTCTTGTTAATTATTTCCTATTCATCCAATATATAGATTATTTTGTATAAATTTGTACTTAATAAATATTTATTGATTGTTGAAGTGGATTGAATAGAAAGGGAAGTTTCCTCTTCTCCCATTCCCTCTAAACCAAACTATAGTTCCTTCCCTTCACCCCCCAAAAGGCTGCTATGTAAGGTTTAGGAATTGGAAGACCATGTAAGTCTTAAAAGTAAGGAATTTGGCGAATTTTTTGAGCTATAAGAAACAATCTTCTTTCAAGTTAGAGAAATGATGTCCCTAGAAGAATGGATGATAACTGTTTTTTTGGAGGAAAGCTGGTCTGTACAAAGGAATGAACAGGTGAGTGGGAGAAAGCAGATGAGTGATGCACACCATCTACTGGAGGAGAGCTCAACTACAGAGAGGAGTGAAACCCAGCAAAGGCCATGGGACTGGAAGTAGGGGAGTCTGCCATCTGCTGGAAACAGAAGTGGGCTGCAGTAAATTAATGGACGACTGCCCCATAGAGTAGTGTAATAGAGATTTGTGATGCCCCTGAAAGAGCAACAAGAGGTATACACAGATGAAAACAAGTAATGTAATATAGCGGACAAAATTGCTATGTATGGCAGTATTGAGAAGGGAAAACAAATCCCAATTATCTTTCTTTCTTTTTTTTGTTGTTCAACTGAATTTTATTTCTTTGTTGAAGATCTTGACAACGTATTCTGGCATCATTATCTTTTGTTTCTTCCTTTTTAAATTAATTAATTAATTAATTAATAGCTTTTTATTTACAAGTTATATGTATGGGTAATTTTACAACATTGACAATTGCAAAACCTTTTGTTCCAATTTTTCCCCTCCTTTCCCCCACCCCCTCCCCTAGATGGCAGGATGATCAGTAGATGTTAAATATATTAAAGTATAAATTAGATACACAATAAGTATACATGTCCAAACCGTTATTTTGCTGTACAAAAAGAATCGGACTCTGAAATATTGTACAATTAGCTGTGAAGGAAATCCAAAATGCAGGTGGGCAAAAATATAAGGATTGGGAATTCAATGTAATGATTCTTAGTCATCTCCCAGAGTTCTTTCCCTGGGTGTAGCTGGTTCAGTTCATTACTGCTCTATTGGAACTGATTTGGTTCATCTCATTGCTTTGGATGGCCAGGTCCATTGGAATTGATCATCATACAGTATTGTTGTTGAAGTATATAATGATCTCCTGGCCCTGCCTGTTTCACTCAGCATCAGTTCATGTAAGTCTCTCCAGGTCTTTCTGAAATCCTCCTGCTGGTCATTTCTTACCGAACAATAATATTCCATAACAGTCATATACCATAATTTATTCAGCCATTCTCCAATTGATGGACATCCATTCATTTTCCAGTTTCTAGCCACTACAAAAGGGCTGCCACAAACATTTTGGCACATACAGGTCCCTTTCCCTTCTTTAGTATCTCTTTGGGATATAAGCCCAGTAGAAACACTGCTGGGTCAAAGGGTATGCACAGTTTAATAACTTTTTGAGCATAATTCCAGATTGCTCTCCAGAATGGCTGGATGTGTTCACAATTCCACCAACAATGTATCAGTGTCCCAGTTTTCCCACATCCCCTCCAACATTCCGCATTATCTTTCCCTGTCATTCTAGCCAGTCTGACAGGTGTGTAATGGTATCTCAGAGTTGTCTTAATTCGCATTTCTCTGATTAATAATGACTTGGAGCATTTTTTCATATGGCTAGAAATATTTGACCATTTATCAATTGGAGAATGGCTTGATTTCTTATACATTAGAGTCAATTCTCTATATATTTTGGAAATGAGTCCTTTATCAGAATCTTTGACTGTAAAAATATTTTCCCAGTTTATTGCTTCCCTCCTAATCTTATCTGCATTAGTTTTGTTTGTACAAAAGCTTTTCAGTTTGATATAATCAAAATTTTCTATTTTGTGATCAGTAATGATCTCTAGTTCTTCTTTGGTCATAAATTCCTTCCTCTTCTACAGGTCTGAGAGGTAAACTATCCTGTGTTCCTCTAATTTATTTATAATCTCATTCTTTATGTTTAGATCATGAACTCATTTTGACCTTATCTTGACATATAGTGTTAAGTGTGGATAGATGCCTAGTTTCTGCCATACTAGTTTCCAATTTTCCAGCAATTTTTGTCAAACAGTAAGTTCTTATCCCAAAATCTGGGGTCTTTGGGTTTGTCAAACACTAGATTGCTATAGTAATTGACTGTTTTGTCCTTTGAACCTAACCTATTCTATTGATCAACTAATCTATTCCTTAGCCAATACCAAATGGTTTTGGTAACTGCTGCTCTATAACCAATTATCTCTTAACCAGATCCTAAAAAAGTATTGTAAACTACAAAAACTAGATAGGTCTTGGGGAGACGACAAGAGAGAATGGCTCACTTAAAAGACACAAATGTGAATCCTATTTATTTCCATAAACATAAATAAATAGTGCTTAATTTGAGCATTGTGAGTCTGTGTGCTTGTAAGGGGAGCTGGTGGCTACTCATTGTGGAGGGGATGACAGATATTGAAATTCTAAGAACTCTGGGTAAGGACTCAGAGAAGTAAAAGGACCCTTTGTGTCTAAGGGTGAGGAAAAGTTGACAAAACAGTTACACTAAAATGACTTAAAAGCCATTTTATAAAAACAAAATTCTCTTCGGTCCTTCATTCCTCCATGATGAATAAATCTTGTATCAATCTCTCTGGGCCCCCAGTGGAAGACTGATACAGATTCCTAAGCACTTGACATTAGTAGAAGGGATTTAGACATTGAAGAGAATAGAATCTACCCAAGTTGTACCCATTCTGGGAAATCACTTTTAAAAATTTTACCCCTTGGATGATTAAACAAATTATGTAAATAGACAATGAGTTACATTTCCTTGGCACATGATGGGGGAGGATAAAGGCATTAGGTGAGAGCACTCCTGGTTACCCACTTAAAACTTCTACTTCAGAGAACAGCAGCATCTGATTTCTTCCATCAGTCTGACAACATCCTTTTAGTATTACTTCTTATGGGTTGCTTGGAGGTAATGTTTAGAATTCTGCACATCCATTTAGCTCAACCTATGCCTCTGAAAACATGGAAAAGCTTTAAAAATTAAAGCTTTTATAGCTTCCTATTTTAAAATATGCTATTGTGTTTTATAATAATGCAATTATAGACCATAAATTCCATTTTTTGTTGGATGACTAATATGGCAATATGCCATAAGGTTCAGCCAGCCTTTTACTTCCTATCATAATTTTCCAGATCTTAGAAATTTGACCCAAATCATGACTCATCACCAATGTCCTTTTTGTAGCACTATGAAAAAGCCATCAGCTGACTCATTTGTCCCCCTAGAGACATCACATTTTCATGTATATTCCAAAGATAATTTCAAAATGGAAAATGTTCTATTTTTTGCTTGTTATAGGGAATTCAGCACAGGAATTAACCCAGGATTTCCCATGTCATGTAAAAATAGTATAATATATGTGTAATATGCATACATGCTAAGATCAACAATTTACAAATGGGAAACTCATCCACAAACTGGCTTGTTTCCACATATGAATTTTGACATCATATCAAAGGGTTTGTGTCAGTTGGATAGCATATTAAAATGATGAGTAGAATTTGGCTAGTTTCTCAAATTCTTGAGAACCTTTAACAAAACAACTCTATTTCATCCTCCCACTGAATTTTGAATTATGTGGGTTAAAATGCCAATATTATATGTTGAAAAAATTCATTGAGCTGAGAGTGGAAAGAACTACGTTTTCATCTAAGTTATATCATTGACTTGCTGTGTAAACATTAGTGAGTCACTTAACTATTTGAGTTTTTCTCAGTGTAAAATTAGGATAAAAAACCTAGTAGTTAAGGTAAACTTCATATCAGAGAATCTTTCTTTACATAAAGAGCCTAGAGATACACTCAGGACCTCTCATTTTTTTGGCTTATCACTCTAGCCTTGGTAGAATATGGGAAGTTTAGTGTACTTTTCACCCCAATGATTAACACGAATTTTCTTTACAAGCTCTCAATATAAAAAGGCTCAAGATCATAATTTATTGTGCTGGAAATACATTTATAACAAAGAGAACAAGCAAAGAATGGTATGTTAATGGATAGAAATAGACAAAAAACCACAACTTATTTACAATACTTTTAAAAAATTTATAGGAGAAAAAAAGTAAAAACAGAACATGAACAAATAGAATAATGCTTTTTTTAAATAACTTTTTATTGATAGAACCCATGCCAGGGTAATTTTTTACAGCATTATCCCTTGCATTCACTTCTGTTCAATTTTTCCCCTTCCTCCCTCCACCCCCTCCCCCAGATGGCAAGCAGCCCCTTACATGTTGAATAGGTTACAGTATATCCTAGATACAATATATGTGTGCCAAACTGAACACTTTTCTTGTTGCACAGGGAGAATTGAATTCAGAAGGTATAAATAACCCAGGAAGAGAAACAAAAATGCAAGCAGTTTATATTCATTTCCCAATGCTCTTTCTTTGGGTGTAGCTGCTTCTGTCCATCTTTGATCAATTAAAGCTCTCTTTATCGAAGAGATCCACTTCCATCAGAATACATCCTCAAACAGTATCATTGTTGAGTTATATAATGATCTCCTGGTTCTGCTCGTTTCACTTAGCATCAGTTCATGTAAGTCTCGCCAGTCCTCTCTGTATTCATCCTGCTGGTCATTCCTTACAGAACAATAATATTACATAACATAGAATAATGCTTTTAAATGCATAAAATAAAAATATAAGATTACAAAAGAAGCCAGTTGTACTGAAATGCCCTTATCAAGATAAAAAAAAAAGTTTAAGAAAACTGACCTGGGGATCCACATATTGGTTGTTGACTCAGTCTGTCCAAATATAATGACTGATTAACTTTGTTTTCAGGACTAAACTTTCTAGCTGTCTCAAGTAAATTATCTTGAGTGAGCTCATGAGCATGGTTTGAAGTATTTAGCCTGTTGTTCCTCTCAGAGCATGCACTGAGGTAAAAGAAACTAAAACTACTCACATGCTAAGTGAAAGCATCTTTGTCATTTTGGCATTATAAATATCAAAGTAATGATTGGTCAAGTGACAGAAAGTTAATAGAGAGGCAGTGTAATAACAGTGCTTAGAAGGCTTCCCTTGGAATCAGAAAGATCTACTTTTGAATCTTGCCCCAGACACTTCCTAATTTTGTGATCCTGGGCAAGTCATTTAAATTCTCTGGATATCAGCTCATCTTTTAGAACAAGGGATGGATTCAATGACGTCTAAGGCTGATTATAATTCTAAATCTATGACCCAGTGATTCTAAGAATTTCAAGGAAATGACTTATCATTTAAGGAGGGATATAACTTCTTCAATAGTAGTCTTCTCTTCTATCATGGGGATACATGGGAACACAAGGAAGAAGGTTGCTATAGTTACCAATCATCCTCCATTCCAAAGTACAATTACCCAGAAGTACTTGATAACCTTTTCTCAAAACCCAAAGCAATCTCTCTACACACAAATTCAAAACAATGTCCATTTTAATCCTGTGCTCAGACAACATTGCATTGGCAAAGGAAAAATGGCCTTTTCCGCTGTCTCAATTGCTTTTACAACAGGAATGTAAAATAAAATTGCAAAAGTTTTATAAAAGTTAAAATTTGCTTTTTTGGAAAGGCCAACCAGGCGGGTGAGTCCACAGCTGTTCTTTTAAGGAAGGAAAAAGTTTTCGCAAGATGACTCCTCTGGAGTCCTAAGATATCAGAGCTGCCAACATCCTGGACTCTCTGCCAAGACAAGTGACATTACAGCTGTCCCGAACTCTCCGTGGGTCTAGGAAAGTGGTGATGTCATCTGTTCTGCCAGGAGAAACAGGCCGTTTGTTGGCAGCTCTGGTTCTTCAGGATCTTGGGGAGGTGCTAATTGTCTCAGATTTTGTTAAAATACCAAGCTAAGGCTTCCATTTTTAAACAAGAGCCATATGCTTTCTTCCTGCCTTAGAATCTTCATACAGGATCTGGGGACTTAATAAAAGCACCTTAATAAGGCATTACTAAACAGTTTAAAAGGGAGGGAATATTGCCAAAGTTGCTTTTAGCTATTTAAAAAAAAATGTTCAAATTGAATGCTGCATTCAATTTTAAATCAAATAAGTATTAAGTGCTTTTGACTTCTGATAAAAGGATATATGTAAGTGTAAAGCTATTAAAGAGATTTTACAATGCCAAAAAACTTAATTTTAAGGTTTTAGAAAGGAGTTATAATGTGCTTCTTTGTGCAGTATATATGCCTTTTAACTCATTGAAATAGATGTATCCCCAGAAAGAGAAAATCTGTCCTTTATATAGTGTTTGCACCCTAAGATTTTCATATTATAGTGAAAAGAATACTAGTTTTGGAGCCAGAGGATATGGATTCAGATCCTGCATGTGATGCTTATTAACTTGGTCAAGTCATTTATACTCTGTACTTTTATATCCTCATTTGTAACAATAGTTTGGACTAAATGATCTCTGAGTCCTTTTCAGTTCTCTTTATATGATCCATTGATTTTAAGAGCATAAAAGAAAATTCAACTAAATTAGTTCCCAGAGTCAGAATAAGCCAGTTTGGTTTTTCATTGTCCAAATCATTTGGAAAATAACCAGTGTCGAACTGTATAACCTCAGAAAAGAGAGTGACTTTGATGTGCTGAGTCTTCTAATGATTCTCTTATTCCCTGTTCCATTCCTTTATACCTACCTGAACCCCTCATCCTTTCATTCTGATGAAATAATCACTTTCATTCTAAAAATATTCATTCATTTCCAAAGAAAAAAGTCTAATGTTAACTCACTCCTAGAGTTGTAACAAGGATAAGATGATGGGAACTTTGCCCCAAGGCTTTGAATATGGAATGCTGACAGCATTCACAAACTTTTAGCAATGAAGAAGCAACAAAGCTCAGCACCTAGTTAGCAAAAATAATTAGTGAAAACAGAAAGCTATCAGGTGTTGGAATGAGGTGAGCTCCTCTCCTATCCTGTTGTAATCCCTTTCCACCCCAGTTTGGAAAGTAGTTTTAGTGCATAGTTTTCAAGGGGTCCATGAACTTAGGGGAAAAAAATGCAACTTTATTTTCACTAATCTTTAATTGAACTTTAGAACTTCTTTAATTCTTTTAAAATATTTTGAGAAAGAATCCATAAGTTTCACTGAAATTCCAAAGGGGTCTTTGGAACACACAAAATTAAAAACCCCTGTCGTAGATGCTGTGGAAACCATCACTCATAGTCCAGAGCTGTTCTCATTCCACTAACAAATGCCTTTTACACGTATGTATTATTTAATGGGGATAGTAGTTTTAATTTGCTCACACAGGTTATGATACCAAAACCATTAGCTAAATTGTTTTGTTAATAATAATTTTCTTCTTTGGCAGTTTTAACTCAAAGAAATGGGGAAACAAATCCTTTAAGTCCCCCTTTTTTTTTTCAGGAAGTTAGGACACATGGTATAACACCTGTTCTTAAACATGACTATTCGATGTATGTTGAACAGATTTCACATATTTTTTCATTGCCAATAAAGTTATTGAAACTGAAGTATGCCATCTGGTGGGTTGTCTGTATCAGAAGACAGGTGACAGGTAGTGATGGATTCAAGCTGTTTCCACAGGAAAACTGTTTCAGTCTTTCTCATTTGCTTAAGTTGATTCCATTTCTTAAATTTTCTATTTTTAGACCCATGTGTTCTTAGGAAATGACAGTCCAGTAGAGCAACCATTGATTTGATAAAGGGACTAATATTAAAGAACAGCTTATTTCAGAGGAAAGATCCCGTCATATCACTCTCCATTTGACTGAGAATTTACCCCTCCAAAATACACATATATTATGAAACATACCTGTGATTTGAAATGGATGAAAATACTGTTCTTTTCAAAGCTGCTACATAGTACCAAGACATTTAAAATTTGTGACTTGGAATAGCAGAAGAGATTCACTCAAGTAAAAGTCTGAGATATTTGGAATATCAAGAATAATGGCTTTACATTATATGTTATTCACTTATTTCAGTTGTATTCCACTCTTTGTGAATTCACTTGAGTTTTCTTGGCAAAGATACTTGGAGTGATTTGCCTTTCCTTCTCCAACTCATTTTATAGATGAGGAAACCGAGGCAAACTGGGATAAGTGACTTATCGAGGTCACATAGCTAAGAAGTATTTGAGACCAGATTTGAACTCGTAAAGTCTCATCTTCTTGACTCCAAACCCAGCCCTCTATACACTGTACTACCTACCTAACTCAACTTATACTAGATGGCTTATGTTTTAAATTGTATATTGAATTAACACAGAAGTAATGCAATGTCCTTGTCTCCCCTTTCAAGCTTTGTTTTCTTCTCTTTATATTTTTCTGGCTTTTTATTCTTTTCTTGCTTTTTTTTTTTTTTTTGCATCTATCTCTTCTCACCAACTCATCTGCAAAACACCAACCTTTCATTATAATGAACAATTATACTAAAGCAAAACAAATCAACGCATTGGCCACAACTTGAAAATACCAAATACTGCCATGAGGATAAAATGAGACAATACATTTAAAGGAGCCCTTTTTGTTTATGTTGAGTTGTTTTTTTTTTTTTGCAAAGATACTGGAATAGTTTTGCATTGTCTTCTGTAGTTCATTTTATAGATGAGGAAACTGAGGTAAATAGGATTATACTGTAAATGTCTAGGGCCAGATTTGAACTCAAATCTTCCTGACTCTTGGGCTAGTGCACTATCCATTGGGCCATCTAAGTGCCTGAAAGAGCACTTACTACAAAGTTTAAAGCACCATGCAACACAAAAGCAAAGCAAAGCAAAAATGTAGAGAGAAGCAAGGTTACTTAGCAATGACATATCCTTGTTTCCGCTGTCTTCTAGTGTTTCTTTGAGCATCACTCTGGCAGCGTATATTAGACAACAGACTTTGAATCAGAAAGTCTTGAGCTTAAATCTTGCCCCAACAATCGTTAAGACACCATATAGAAAAAAATGCTCTAAATCATTAGAGAAATGCAAATTGAGAAATGCAAACTCTGAGGTACCACTTCACATCTTTAAAATTGGCTAAGATGATAAGAAAAGATAATGATAAATCTTGGACAGGATGTAGGAAAACTGGGACAATAATGCACTGTTGGTGGAGTTGTGAAATGATACAACCATTCTGGAAAACAATTTGGAACTATGCCCAAAGGGCTATAAAACTGTGTATATCCTTTGATCCAAGAGTGTTTCTATTGGGTCTGTATCCCAAGGAAGTCATAAAAAAGGGAAAAGGACCCACATGTGCAAAAATGTTTGTAGCTGTTCTTTTTGTAGTGGCAAGGAACTGAAAATTGAGTGGATACCCATCAATTGGAGAATGGCTGATTAAGTTGTGGTATATAAATTCTATGGAATATTATTGTTCTGTAAGAATCAATCAGCAGGATGATTTTAGAAAGGCCTAGAGAGATTTATATGAACTGATGCTAAGTGAAGTGAGTAGAACCAAGAGAACATTGCACTTAGTAACAACAAAATTACATGATGATTAGCTGTGATGGACTTGACTTTTCAACAATGAGGTGATTCAAAACAATTCTCACAGACGGGAGTGGAAAATGCCATCTGCATCCAGAAGAGAGAACTATGGAGACTGAATGTGGATCAGTACATACTATTTTCACCTTTTATTCTTGTTGTTTGCTTTGTTTTTTTCTTTCTCCTGTTTTCCCCCTCTAAAGAATTGCACATGTTTAACCTATATCAGATTGTTTATTATCTTGGGGATTGGGGGCAGAGAGAGGGAGAAAAATTTGGAACTCAAGGTTTTGCAAGGGCAAATGTTGAAAAGACAGATGTCTTTGTATGTATTTGGAAAAATAAAATACTGTTAAAACATATATTAGTGAAAATAGCTTAATCAAAAAAAAAAATAGCTGAGAGACCCTGGCAAAGTAATTTAATTTCTCTGTGACTTAATTTCCTCATCTGTAAAATGAGATGATTGGACTAGATAGCTTTTAAGTCCCTTTTAGTTCTACATCTGTGATCCTATGACTCAATGGAATGTTATATAAATTTTCATCAGAGTAGCTATAGGAAAATACATATATACAATAGGTAATTCAAACAACCCTGGCCTTTTCTCTAGGACCTGACAGTGAAGTTACATATATTTATTTAATTTCTTTATTCTCTTTTCTGATCATGAGTCTAGGTTACTGATTGCCAAACATTCCAAACTGCATATTTCAATCAGTGAACTTTTGTAATCATATACCTCCATATGTATGTATGCTACTGTAATTAATAATAAGGTATACTATAAAACATAAAATAGTCATTTGAAAAGAGTGAAATAAAGGCAAAGAATATTTGATTCTGGACACATTCAATTTAGAAAAATCACCTCGCAGGCAGTTTGGAGTATAAAATGGAATAGGGTAAGAGTTGAAATATGGAAATCAAATAGAAGATCACAAAATAGTCTGTATGAGAGAGCTTCTTGATTCCAGGGACTATGTTTTGCTTTGTATCCTCAGCATTTAGCACAGTGCCTGGCACATAGTAGATAGTTAATAAGTACTTATTGACTAACTGACTAAAGAAAAATGTTGATTCTATGAGCAAAGAAAGGGGATGGATAAAAAGATATTATAGAAACAGAACAGATGAGAATTGGCAATGGGATTGAAGGTGTTAGGTAAGGCAGAGCCAGAAGTCAAGGATAATACCAAGTTTACAAATATATATATACATATCAGGTTTGTAACTAGAAGTTTTATGGTTCTTTTGATAGAAATGGAGAAGTTTGGAGGTGAATTAGGTTTTGAAGGAAAGATAATGTAATGCAATCTAAAATGCAGATTTTAATCCATCCATTCTTTTCTATTCTAAACAAATCACTCTGCCCACCTAAAACACAAAGTGGACAAGGAAGGGTTTTAATTTACCAGACACTATCCTGGAAATCAAGGCCCACAGAATGGTGTCTTTCACATTGAAGTGAACTAGAGATAGAAATATGGTGAAGACTTTCAGTTCTTCTCATGTGTTCTCAATCTTTTCCTTCAGCAACCTAGTGGTATTGGTCTCTTCCATTTTATCTCTTGAAGGAAAAAAGCCCAAAGTGCCTGAAACAACTGGATGCTTAAATTGTCCTCAGGAACACTAGTCAAAAACAGAAGTACTCTTGCCTCACTAACTCTGCCCTACCCCTAATTCAGAGGAAGGCATTCCTCTCTGTAATCTTGTGCTTAAACTCTGATTGCCTCAGTTTCCTCAATCTTCAGAAAGAAATACTACCAAATACTGCCATGAGGATAAAATGAGACAATACATTTAAAGGAGCCCTTTTTGTTTATGTTGAGTTGGTTTTTTTTTTTTTTTTTTTTTTTGCAAAGATACTGGAGTAGTTTTGCATTGTCTTCTGTAGTTCATTTTATAGATGAGAAAATTGAGGTAAATAGGATCATACTGTAAATGTCTAGGGCCAGATTTGAACTCAAATCTTCCTGACTCTTGGGCCAGTGCACTATCCATTGGGCCATCTAAGTGCCTGAAAGAGCACTTAGTACAAAGTTTAAAGCACCATGCAACACAAAAGCAAAGCAAAGCAAAAATGTAGGGAGAAGCAAGGTTACTTAGCAATGACATATCCTTGTTTCCTCTGTCTTCTAGTGTTTCTTTGGGCATCACTCTGGCAGCATATATTAGACAATGGACTTTGAATCAGAAAGTCCTGAGCTTAAATCTTGCCCCAACAATCCTTAAGACCCCATATAGAAAAAAATGCTCTAAATCATTAGAGAAATGCAAATTGAGAAATGCAAACTCTGAGGTACCACTTCACACCTTTAAAATTGGCTAGGATGACAAGAAAAGATAATGATAAATCTTGGACAGGATGTAGGAAAACTGGGACAATAATGCACTGTTGGTGGAGCTGTGAAATGATACAACCATTCTGGAAAACAATTTGGAACTATGCCCAAAGGGCTATAAAACTGTGTACACCCTTTGATCCAAGAGTGTTTCTATTGGGTCTGTATCCCAAGGAAGTCATAAAAGAGGGAAAAGGACCCACATGTGCAAAAATGTTTGTAGCTGCTCTTTTTGTAATGGCAAGGAACTGAAAATTGAGTGTATGTCCATCAATTGGAGAATGGCTGAATAAGTTATGGTATATGAATGTTATGGAATATTATTGTTCTCTAAGAATCAATCAGCAGGATGATTTTAGAAAGGCCTAGAGAGATTTATATGAACTGATGCTAAGTGAAGTGAGTAGAACCAAGAAAACATTGCACTTAGCAACAACAAAATTATATGATGATTAGCTGTGATGGACTTGACTTTTCAACAATGAGGTAATTCAAAACAATTCTCACAGACACGAGTGGAAAATGCCATCTGCATCCAGAAGAGAGAACTATGGAGACTGAATGTGGATCAGTACATACTATTTTCACCTTTTATTGTTGTTGTTTGATTTGTTTTTTTCTTTCTCCTGTTTTCCCCCTCTAAAGAATTGCACATGTTTAACCTATATCAAATTGTTTATTATCTTGGTGATTGGGGGCAGAGAGAGGGAGAAAAATTTGGAACTCAAGGTTTTTCAAGGGCAAATGTTGAAAACTGTCTTTGTATGTATTTGGAAAAATAAAATACTATTAAAACATATATTAGTGAAAATAGTTTAATCAAGAAAAAAAAATAGCTGAGAGACCCTGGCAAAGTAATTTAATTTCTCTGTGATTTAATTTCCTCATCTGTAAAATGAGATGATTGGACTAGATAGCTTTTAAGTCCCTTTTAGTTCTACATCTGTGATCCTATGACTCAATGGAATGTTATATAAATTTTCATCAGAGTAGCTATAGGAAAATACATATATACAATAGGTAATTCAAACAACCCTGGCCTTTTCTCTAGGACCTGACAATGAAGTTACATATATTTATTTAATTTCTTTATTCTCTTTTCTGATCATGAGCCTAGATTACTGATTGCCAAACATTCCAAACTGCATATTTCAATCAATGAACTTTTGTAAGCATATACCCCCATATGTATATATGCTACTGTAATTAATAATAAGGTATACTATAAAACATAAAATAGTCATTTGAAAAGAGTGAAATAAAGGCAAAGAATATTTGATTCTGGACACATTCAACTTAGGAAAATCACCTCACAGGCAGTTTGGAGTATGAAATGGAGTAGAGTAAGAGTTGAAATATGGAAATCAAGTAGAAGATCACAAAATAGTCTGTATGAGAGAGCTTGTTGATTCCAGGGACTATATTTTGCTTTGTATCCTCAGGATTTAGCACAGTGCCTGGCACATAGCAGATAGTTAATAAGTACTTATTGACTAACTGACTAAAAAAAAGTGTTGATTATATGAGCAAAGAAAGGGGATGGATAAAGAGATATTATAGAAATAGAACAGATGAGACTTAGCAATGGGATTGAAGGTGTTAGGTAAGGCAGAGCCAGAAGTCAAGGATAATACCAAGTTTACAAACCTGCGACACTAGAAGTTTGATGGTTCTTTTGCTAGAAATGGAGAAGTATGGAGGTGAATTAGGTTTTGAGGGAAAGATAATGTAATGTGATCTAAAATGCAGATTGTAGTCCATCCATTCTTTTCTATTCTAAACAAATCAAAGTGGACAAGGAAGGGGTTTAATTTACCAGACACTGTCCTGGAAATCAAGGCCCACAGGATGGTGTCTTTCACATTAAAGTGAACTAGAGATAGACTATAGATATGCTGGGGGGAGGAGGAATTTTGTCTATAAGGCTGATGGTGTGGGTCATAAGTTGAATTATGATCTAAAAGGCCAACATTCCAGAGTAAAGAGTTTGAAATCTTGTAGAGTTACAGAAGGCTAACTACAAAATGAGATAAACTTGTGGAGTGCTAGGCAATGGTGATTAAAAAGGGAGTGGGATTATGCTGTAAATAAGCCCTACAACTGGTGATCCTAAAAGGATTAGGACATGACCAATATTCTTACTTTCTAATTAATTACTTGCTCCTAGGGTTTATGCTATGCTTAATAGGATTGTGGAATCTCAATTTTGCAGACAAGTAGAATAGAGTTTGGAAACTGTGGTCAACATCTCATAATGCATCAGATTCCAACCTTACATTTTCTCTCCTTCTTCTTCTTCTTCTAGTTCACATTCATTATTGTTTAAATCCAGGTAAATATCAGATAATTATTATCTTAAATTAAATCAGTAAGAGAATATGTCTTCCTTACCATTCATTTTAGATTTGATACTGTAGCTTTTAGGATTTCTGTTGTCATGATAAATTCTATTTCAAAAAATTTTAAACTATATACATCTTTATGTTTAAACAATAAATTGTTGGATTCTGCTTTCTTATCCATTCTGCCACCTTCTTCCTTTTTATGTTCAAATTTACTCCACAATTATGGATTTATTTATGGAGGCTGAATGTGGATCAATGCATACTATTTTCAGTCTTATTCTGTTTTTTTCCCTCATGTTTTTTTCCCTTTTCTGGTTTTTTCTCCCAATATGACATATAAAAATGTGTAAAAAATGAATGTCCATGTAGAACATTAAAAAGAAGAAAATTAAAATTAAATATTAAAGAAAGAAAGAAGATGTTCAGATTCATGGGACAGGAAACCACTGGAACTTGAACATCAGAGTCAATTGAGGAATTGTAACAGGGAAAAAGGAAATTATCATTAATTATACATTTGATTAACTAATCAATTAAATTGACTGATGAAAAAATCATTTCCAAAGTACACCCCTAAAGCATAATTGAATTGTTTCAAAAAGTCTCTGATGCAGATTTGGGTTTTTTGAGGATTTTTCTTTCATTTTAATACTATTATATTTTTTCACTAGTTACATGTCAAGAAAAATTTTAGTATTAATTTTTATAAGATTTTGTTAGTCATAGTTGTGAAAGAAGAAACAGATCAAAAGAAAAAAAAAAAGAAAAAATAAAGTAACTGAAAAAATTTGTTTTAATCTTCATTCAGAGTTCAGCAGTTCTTTGCCTGAATATGGATGGCATTTTCCTTTACGAGTCCTTTGTACTTGTCTTAAATCATCATGTTGCTGAGAAGAACTGAATCATTTATAGTTTAATCATCACACAATGTTGCTGATATTGTGCACAATGTTTTCCTAGTTGTGCTCATTTTACTTTAAGTTGTCCAGATCTTCCTTTTGATTATGGTTTTCAGATAGTCCAATGATTCTGATACTGTTTCTTATGGATTTATTTTCCAGGTCAGTTTTATATTTTCTTCTAGTTTTTCATTCTTTTGAATTTGTTTGATTGTTTCTTGATGTCTCATGAAGTCATTACTTTCCACTTGCCATTTTCTTCAGTTAGCTTTTATACTTTCTTTTCCACTTGGCCAATTCTACATTCTAAGCAGTTTTCCCAAGCTTTTAACTCTTTATTGCATAATTCTTTTGCATCATTGTCATTTCTTTTCCAAATCTTTCTTCTATTTCTCTTTTATGAATTTTAAGTTCTTTTTTGAGCTCTTCTATGTGTTCTTCCTGAGACTGAAATTACTTCCCATTTTTCTTTGGCATTTTGCTATTTTGCATTGTTGTCCTCTTCTGAATTTATTTCTTAGTCTTTCTTGTCACTGTAATAATTTTCTATGGTCTATGATAAGATTCTTTTTTAGTTTGTTTTTTATATTTTTATATTTTGCCTTTTTCTTATTTTGTAAATTTAAGCTCTGCTCTCAGGGTGGAAGGAATACTGTCTCAGGCTTTTTTGTGCCAGTTTCTGTAGTTCCTGGCTGTATGTGTAGTTCCTTATCTTGTATTACACTAATGTTGACTTGAGGGAGATCCTCCAGGAAACCCTCATGTCTAGTGCTGAACTGAGGAGTAATGGTGGTAGCTGGTGCTGCTGGACCTGATGCTGAAATGGGTCTAATGATGGTATGTATGTGTCCTGGGCTGAGGCCTGGTGGGATGTTTCTCCAGTTCCCCAGACTACACACCTTGTGGTCTAGCTTCTACAGGCTTCCTGTTGCCTGGGGCTATGCTGAAGCATGGTAGGGGTTTGTGCTGGAGGCTGCCTGCTTATTTAAGTGCCTATAGGATTGCAGTCCACCAGTTTGCTCAAGGATATGCTGAAGTAGGGGGAGATATGAACAGTGGAGGATGCCCGTTTGCCCAGGGCTACACTGAAGTAAATGGTGGTTCCCAGAGTTGCTGGCTGCCCTAGCTATGCTATGGCACATAGAGAATCTTCATGTTGGCATTTGTTTATTCCACTACACTGTGGGACTAAGTTGTCCTTGAAATTCTATCTAGGTTTGGTAAAATTTTAGAATTGTTTTGGTTTTCAGTGTATTTGAAAAAAATTAGTCCTTTCTTAATGACAGAAATGTGGAAATATTATTTCTGACCTGGACCCATTTTTCTTTTTCTTTTTTTACAAGGAAAAAAAGAGAAAATATGGCCAAATTCTAGGCTTACCTAAACAACTTTCACTCATTTTTATTTTGATAGCTGGTCATTTTAAATTAAGTGAATCTTGAGAGAATTACAAATTGACTTCATAGTAAATCTTGCTTTACAAAGCCCTTGAAAGCCTCTCCAAACTTAAAAACAAAAGATCCAGTTTTGCCAAATGAATATGAATTTGCAACACTTGAGCATGGAAAAATGGCAAAATCTTTAATAAATAATTCTCCAAACAATAAGATTTGTGTTTTCAGATTCTAGCAGCCCTTATAATAAACATGAACCAGATAGCTAATTACAATGGGAGGATTTAAAGGAAATTTTTATAAATTAGAATATTAGTTAATTCAATTCCACCTCATGATGGCATAGCTTCTCTTTGAAAGGAAGTAAGTGCTAGGCATCCATATTAAATACTAGCAAATGATAACAAAAATGAAATAATACTTGTCCTGAAGAAGTTTATATACTATTGGAAGAGAGGAAAGGAAGGAAAGCACTAATAACTAGAAAGATCAGTAAAGGTTTCCTGTAGGAGATGACACCTGAGCTATGCTTTGAAGAAATCTAGACATTCTGCAAGAGGAAGTAATGAAGGAAAGTATCCCTACTTTGGGAAATAGCCCATGAAAAATTACAGAGGTAAGAAATTAAATGTTGTGTTAGCAGACTACCAAACAGGCCATTTCTATTGGAGTATAATAGCATGAGGTAAATCTGGAACAAAAGACTGAATCCATATTGTTCCTAATAAAAAGTCAAAATGTAATCCAAACTGTAAACCTTGAGGGTTGACACATAAAAACAAATGAGGCGAAGCAAAACAAAAAAAGAATTGTCCCCATTCCAAATCAGTGTCTTTGCACCCTTATAAAAAACTGTCTGAATATATTCTAAAATAAAGTAGGAATTAGCAAATTATTTTTAGAGGCTTTAAGAGAATTTCCTAAAAACACTTTTCCCATGCCTTCAAAGAGTCAAATTCAGCTCCCAAATCTGAAAAGTCTAATTTCAAAAGACAGATTTTAGACCTTACTGAGAAGGCCATCAGCAATCTGGGATTCTGCCAGGCAGAGACTTTATTCTACCAGTCCAATTTCAGGGAGATTATGGTATAAAGTCTTATTACAAAGAATTCACCACTTCAGCCTTTTGAAATGAGGACCATTGACTTCTTTTCCTATGGTACTTCCCGCAGACCAAATAAAACGCAGGCATATCAAGCTTTGTCAAAACTCTTGAAATGTCAATAAAGAAATAAATCTTTCCTCTCTCCCTCACTCTTCACTGTTGTTTTCAGAATAGGTTTAAGCTATGAAAAATCAGCTATCACATGTGTGTACTTGTGAAGAATAATGCTTTTCTTTCCTGTATTCTTCCTTCCTTTAGGTCAATTCCCAGGAGAAAATGGAATGGAGACTACAATCAGTTGTCACCAAAAAGAATTTTGCAAGTCAATGATTTGTGAATATAATTTCCCAACTAGCCTTTCATGTATGAAGCAGAATCCTTCAAAGATTTTTCTTTTATCTGTTAAGGCCTAACAAAGCTCTATAGGTGTGTCACCAGACAATGCACCCAACATGGCAGTGACCATTGTATCAGTGGCAACTCTTTCCACCATTGTTAGCCTACCTAAAATTTTTTTTCAGTGATGGCTTGCAACGATACTCCCACTGATTCTTATGATTCCCTTCTGCTGAATATGAGCAACCTGTCCCCAGCATCCAGATCTGTGGTTTTGTCCACCCCACTCAGGATTCTGCTGGCATTAGTCATGATGCTGATGATTGCCGTTGGATTCCTCGGCAATGCCATTGTCTGCTTCATCGTGTACCAGAAACCCGCCATGCGTTCAGCCATTAATCTGCTCTTGGCCACCCTGGCCTTTTCTGATATCATGCTGTCCTTGTTTTGTATGCCTTTCATGGCAGTCACCATGATCACTGTGCACTGGCATTTTGGTGCCTCCTTCTGCCGTTTTTCAGCCATGCTTTATTGGTTTTTTGTCTTGGAAGGTGTTGCCATCCTCCTCATCATCAGTGTGGACCGCTTCCTCATCATTGTCCAGCGCCAAGACAAACTGAATCCTGGAAGGGCCAAGGTGATGATTGCAGTCTCCTGGGCTCTGTCCTTCTGTATTTCATTTCCCTCCCTAGTGGGCTGGACTTTTGTGGAAGTGCCCACCCGGGCCCCCCAGTGTGTGCTGGGTTACACAGAGTTTCCAGCAGACCGGGCTTACGCCGTGATACTGCTGGTCACAGTTTTCTTTGTACCGTTCAGCATCATGCTCTATTCCTATTTATGCATCCTAAACACTGTGCGCAGGAATGCCATCAGAGTCCACAATCACACTGAGAGCCTCTGCCTGAGCCAGGTGAGCAAACTAGGGCTGATGGGTCTCCAGCGGCCGCACCCACTGAACATCGACATGAGCTTCAAAACAAGGGCCTTCTCCACCATCTTCATCCTCTTCATTGGCTTTTCCTTCTGTTGGTTGCCTCATACTATCTTCAGCCTCATGTCTGTTTTTAGCCGCAAGTTTTACTACAGCTCTTCTTTCTATATTACCAGCACCTATGTTCTGTGTCTCAGTTACCTCAAATCCGTCTTCAACCCTGTCATCTACTGCTGGAGAATCAAGAAATTCCGTGAAGCTTGCATGGAGTTTCTACCCAAAACATTCAAGATCTTTCCCAAAATGCCTGGGCGGACAAGGAGGAGGATCCATCCAAGTACCATCTATGTTTGCAGTGAGCATCAGTCAGCAGTTTAGGGAAGAACCAAAGAGGAAAGACTGAGCAAATGGTCATGGAAAGAATTTAGTTTTTGTTCTCAGCATCTAATAGTGATAGCGGGTTGGCTGCCTTTTGTGATAAGTGATATATGCTGTCTTTATGAATTATTCAATTAAATGACCTACTGCTCCAAATTGGGCGAGGATATCATTCAACAAATTCAATTCAATAAGTCTGTGTTGAGTACCTGCTATGTGCAAGAAATTGCAGTAGACACTGGATTTGAGGATTTAAATTATTTTGCGATACTGTGAAAAAGTCCTAGATTTGGAGAAAGAGGCTTAGGTTCAACTTCTGGTTCTACCCACTTGAATGAATTTGGGAAACTCTCTGGATCTCAATTCTTCATCTATGAAATTAGGGGCTTGGATTAGATAATCTTTCAGGTCCTTTCTAGTTTGAAATCTATAATTTGATTACTGAAACAATCCTTGCTCTCAAGAATCTGATAAATTGTAATCTGGAAAAAAAAAAGTCAGTTGGTTACTTATTCATTACAAATAACATGGTCTGATGAAAACTGTCTGGTAATTTTAAGAAAATACTGTGTGTGTATGTGGAGGAGGTAGTAGGTTGTATTAAGATGATTTAGGTTTTCACCTTCACCTCCTTCCTGAACCTAATTCCACAAAAACTCATGGTGCCATATTGTAATAATATAAAAATACTCAAAACAACCAATATGGTAAGTATGATGTATGTCTTGATATTATTTTTTTAATTGCAATTTCTCTCTTTGCAGCACTTTTTGTTATTATTTATCCTTTGTTTTGGAAAAGGATCAAGCCCACTTTGAAATAGTATTTGTTTCCAAGAGTTGCCATTGCATACACTTGCAAAACAACATCTCTTGGCTTTCTACTTCAATCAGTCTACAAACATTTATTATTATTGTGGCCAGGCACTGTGTTAGGTACTGGGGATATAAGTACAAAGAATGAAATAATCTGTACTCAATTTCTGAAACTTATTAATCTTTTCTGAAACATATTGATCTTTAAGGCATAGATTCTATCTTAGTGAGACACAATGAACTGTTTGGCTTCTGACTTGCCTTATCTGAATATACATGCACATACCATGATGCCTTTCTTTTCACTTGACCACATGTAATTGTGGATAGCACAATGACTTTCTTTTCTGGTTTTGTTTTTCAAATTCTTTTTCCAGTTACATGTACATTTTAAAATATTTTTTAAAATTTTGAATTCAAAATTCTCTCCTTTCTTTCTTCCCCTCTTCCCATTGAGAAAGGGAACAATTTTATATAGGTTTAGAATGTGGAGTCACACAAAACATATTTCCATATCAGTCATGTTGTGAAAGAAAATATAGACTATCCCCCTCACCCCAAAAATAAGAAAAATAAAGTAAAAAAGTATGCTTCAATCTGCATTCAGACTCCATAAGTTCTTTCTCTAGACGTTTATAGCAATTTTGTATAAGTCCTTTGGAACTGTCTTAGATCATTGTGTTACTGAAAATAGTAAATCAATCACAATTGATCAATGTACATAATATTGTACTACTGTATACAATATTCTCCTGATTATGTTAATTCCATTTTGCATCAGTTCATATGCCTTCACAGATTTTTTTAAACAATTCTGCTTATCATTTTTATAACATCATAGTTTCTATTAAAATCATTTGTTCAGCCATTCCCCAATTGATGGATATCTCAATTTCCAATTCTTTGCCATCATAAAAGAAACTGTTATAAATATTTTTGTACATATAGGTTCTTTTCCTTTTAAAATATCTCCTCTGGATACATAGTAGTTCTGTTTCTGGATCAAAGTATATGTTTTTTGAGCATAGTTCCAAATTGTTTTACAGAATAATTGGATCAGTTTACAGCTCCACCAACAGTGCATTAGTATCCTAATTTTCCAACATCCCCCACAAAATTAGTCATTTTCCTTTTCTGTCATATTGACCAATCTGATTGGTGTGAGTTATTTTAATTTCCATTTATCTAATCAATAGTGATTCAGAGTGTTTTTTCATATGACCATAGGTAGCTTTGATTTCTTCATCTGAAAACTGTCCACATCCTTTGATCATTTGTCAACTGGGGGTTGGTTTATATTCTTATAAGTTTAAATCTATTCTCTATATAATTGACAAATGAGGCCTTTATTGAGAAACTTTCTAGAAATCCCTTCCCTGAATTTTCTGCTTTTCAAGTAATCTTAGCTGCTTTGGTTTTGCTTAGCACAGTGAACACAATTCTTATAGAATTCTTAACTTTATGGAGCAGTACTTTAAACTCAATTTACTTTCTGTACCACTGTCCCTCTCTATTTTCCACCTTGGCCTCAGATCCCATTCTTTTATCCTCTCCTTTTTTCTACTTTCTATTTCTCTTTTTGATTTCTCAGATGTACTCTTTAATTCATTCAACAACAACAACAAATCCTATTTCTTTGTTTTCATTGATTTCTTCTGCCTTTTAGGAGTGGAAGGGTGATAGTTATTTACAAATTGCTTCTTTAAACTTTATTTTCCTTCTTCAGTTTATAAGGTTATTGGACTCTAGGCCAATACCTTTCATAAGCACAAAATCTGCTTCAGTAGAGAAATTATTGCTTCTAAGGAGAGGAACAAAATGCTACCTTCTTAGAATAGCCTGTTCACTTTAATGCTCCTCCTACTTCCCTCTATGAGTATTCCTCTACTTTCCATCCTGTCCTTCACCTGGATAGCTCAGATCCCAGAAATCCAAGCATGCTTTGAAGCTCTGATAAGTTGCCTGATTGTGTGTGTGTGTGTTTGTGTTCTTCATACTGGTCCCTGTATAACATATGGCAGCCTTTGCCCATTCCAAGTTTTGCCAGGAAGCATCTGGTTGGACTTTTCTTTATTTGGGTTATAGTGATATAAGTTCTTTGGTTTTATTTACAGGTTTAGCTCAGATTTAGGCTAAACAGAGCTTTAAAGAAAAAACTCCAGAAAAATAGAACTTCATACCAGCTATGGGACTAATTTGCTATGTGATCTTGGGGCAGTCATTTGATCTCTGTAGGCATCAGTTTTCTCTCATTTAAATGAACTAGATGATTTCTTCAGGTGCCAAAATCCCATGATTCAATGGGTCAAAATCTTGCATGATTTGTAATTTAGATAGGTCTCAGAATAATCATAGCCTAGATTTAGCCCTACATCGAAAGGAAACTAAACTCGAGCTATACATATCAATTTCTATCCTAAAGTCTTGCCAAGGAACATCATCTAAACCTTTTTTATCTTCTTTCTGTGAATTAAGAAAAGCATGCAGAGAAGCATTGATCCCTGGCCATTTCTTCCTTCTACATATTATTATTTCCTACAAAAAGTAGGTTAGGTATTTCATTTAGTTTGATCCATTTAAATAGAATTCATCATGAAAATGAGCTGAGACCTTTTTTTTCACCAATTGCATTAACATCCATATGCAGAAAAGAAAAGGCTGATTGCCTTTGCTTTGGAGCATTGCCCTATGAAGTATTCAAATCAATTCAACTCTATTTCTGTCCTGAATGCCAACATAGTATTTGACAGTTTTTCCTTGTGGCTTCCTTTTGATTGGGATATAAGAATTCAGTCTATTTGTTCAGGAAAAGTGGCAAGACAGAGGGGGTGCACACATTTGAACCTCTGCCTGTCCCCAAGAATTAGATCACAGTTTGTAACACATTATATCTGGTATACAGATAAAGGAATCTATTTATGGTAACCCCAGGTGAAAAATGAGGCCTTTATTGAGAAACTTTCTAGAAATCCCTTCCCTGAATTTTCTGCTTTTCAAGTAATCTTAGCTGCTTTGGTTTTGCTTAGCACAGTGAACACAATTCTTATAGAATTCTTAACTTTATGGAGCAGTACTTTAAACTCAATTTACTTTCTGTACCACTGTCCCTCTCTATTTTCCACCTTGGCCTCAGATCCCATTCTTTTATCCTCTCCTTTTTTCTACTTTCTACTTCTCTTTTTGATTTCTCAGATGTACTCTTTAATTCATTCAACAACAACAACAAATCCTATTTCTTTGTTTTCATTGATTTCTTCTGCCTTTTAGGAGTGGAAGGGTGATAGTTATTTACAAATTGCTTCTTTAAACTTTATTTTCCTTCTTCAGTTTATAAGGTTATTGGACTCTAGGCCAATATCTTTCATAAGCACAAAATCTGCTTCAGTAGAGAAATTATTACTTCTAAGGAGAGGAACATAATGCTACCTTCTTAGAATAGCCTGTTCACTTTAATGCTCCTCCTACTTCCCTCTATGAGTATTCCTCTACTTTCCATCCTGTCCTTCACCTGGATAGCTCAGATCCCAGAAATCCAAGCATGCTTTGAAGCTCTGATAAGTTGCCTGATTGTGTGTGTGTGTGTGTGTTCTTCATACTGGTCCCTGTATAACATATGGCAGACTTTGCCCATTCCAAGTTTTGCCAGGAAGCATTTGGTTGGACTTTTCTTTATTTGGGTTATAGTGATATAAGTTCTTTGGTTTTATTTACAGGTTTAGCTCAGATTTAGGCTAAACAGAGCTTTAAAGAAAAAACTCCAGAAAAATAGAACTTCATACCAGCTATGGGACTAATTTGCTATGTGATCTTGGGGCAGTCATTTGATCTCTGTAGGCATCAGTTTTCTCTCATTTAAATGAACTAGATGATTTCTTCAGGTGCCAAAATCCCATGATTCAATGGGTCAAAATCTTGCATGATTTGTAATTTAGATAGGTCTCAGAATAATCATAGCCTAGATTTAGCCCTACATCGAAAGGAAACTAAACTCGAGCTATACATATCAATTTCTATCCTAAAGTCTTGCCAAGGAACATCATCTAAACCTTTTTTATCTTCTTTCTGTGAATTAAGAAAAGCATGCAGAGAAGCATTGATCCCTGGCCATTTCTTCCTTCTACATATTATTATTTCCTACAAAAAGTAGGTTAGGTATTTCATTTAGTTTGATCCATTTAAATAGAATTCATCATGAAAATGAGCTGAGACCTTTTTTTTCACCAATTGCATTAACATCCATATGCAGAAAAGAAAAGGCTGATTGCCTTTGCTTTGGAGCATTGCCCTATGAAGTATTCAAATCAATTCAACTCTATTTCTGTCCTGAATGCCAACATAGTATTTGACAGTTTTTCCTTGTGGCTTCCTTTTGATTGGGATATAAGAATTCAGTCTATTTGTTCAGGAAAAGTGGCAAGACAGAGGGGGTGCACACATTTGAACCTCTGCCTGTCCCCAAGAATTAGATCACAGTTTGTAACACATTATATCTGGTATACAGATAAAGGAATCTATTTATGGTAACCCCAGGTGAAAAATGCATGTTTAGAAGGAAGACTTAGTTTCTCCAGTTTACAATCAAAAATGCTGTGTGGTTTGAGGTTAAATATTGTTAAAAACTAATATATATGTCTCAAAGGAATAACTTTGTATGTCTTAAATAAAGTGTTATCGTCCTAACAGCCATCTTTAAGATTATGTTGTTGGCTTCAAAAAGCATCAAAATCAAGCTATCCCCCAAATTTAATCTTGATATGTAGATCCAGGCCAAATGATGCTGCATGTTTACCAGCTGCCCAACATCCCCATGGGACAGCTAGGTGGCACAGTGGATAGAGCACTGGGCTTGGAATCAGAAAGAATCATCTTCCTAAGGTTAAATCTGACCTTAGATACTTACTATCTGTATAATCCTGGGCAGGTCATTTTACCCTGTTTGTCTCAGTTTCCTCAACTGTAAAATGAGCTAAAAAAGGAAGTGGCAAATTTCTCCAGTTTCTTTGCCAAGAAAACCCCAAATGAGATTTACATCAGACATTACTGTAATGACTGAACAACAACAAAACAACACATTTCTCCCAAAACAAAAATTGTAATTTCAGAATACAGATGAACTGACAAATTACCATGAAGCTGGACAAATGGGAGAGAATGAATAGTAGAAAAGCACTAAATTTGGAGTCAAGGGCCCTACATTTAAATGCTGATTTACCATGTCCTACTTGAACAAGTTGTGTCATAGTTTGCCCATCTATAAAATAAAAAAGACTGGATTAGTTGGCCTCTTAGATTCCTTCCAGATCTAAAGCTGATTCTATGATGCTAATATGAGGTGGGTAGGTGGCAGAATGAATAGAGCACTGGGCCTGGAATGAGGAAAATCTGAGTTCAAATTCATTGCCAAATAGTAGCTGTGTGACTGGGCAAATCAATTAACTTCTAGCTGTAAAGTGGAGCACATTCATAGCACCTACTTCCCAGGGTTTTGATCAAATGAGATATTTGCAAAGCACTTAGTACAGGACTTGGCATATTGTAGGTGCTTAATAAATACTTTCCCCTTCTTGTACCAGTCCTCTTTCAGATGCTGAGAGATTAGGTTAATGCATTTATTAGTAATTAAGATTCTTTTGTGTATGAGTTAGACTAGATAGTTGTCTGTGGAGTTTCCTTCTAATTTTAAGTTTCTGTGATTCTGTTAAATATAGACTAAATTCATCACAGTGGCAATGTAGTGGTATGATGGAAAGATTTCAAGTCAGAAAGTCTGGGTTCAAATGTCAACTCCACAATTATATTATATCTGTGTGACCTTGGATAAGTCACTCCCTGGGCCCCAAGTCCCTCAGCTAGAAAATGTGTTTGTATTTTTGTTTGGGAAAATGAAAGAAAGTAGCCACATTCAAGTACTGAAGGTTCTCCATAATCTGCTCCCCACACTAAATACACCCTCAATTCACTTCTCATGTCAACAAAGCCTAGGTCCTTTTGCAGAAGAAATACGGTAGCCTGAAAATGGATGTAGCTGTGGATTTTCTTAAGAAAAAAAGACATTTTTAACAGAAAAACAAACACATTTCAAGCTTACTAATATCCGTAATTACTTCAGCTGAGCAATCCTTTCCTCCTTCCCTCCTACCCCTTCCCTCTGCAGGATTGAAGAGAACAAGATGTTTCTGAGAACAACAGTGACATCAGATGATGCCAGTTGCTCAGAAGGAGCCAGCTGTGGCCAGGGCACAATGAGATTTTTCCTAATTAGCATGTGAGGAACAGGAAGAACTAACTTATCTGCACAAACAGCACTTCAGATGTGCCTGGGAATCTTACATTGTGTGTTTTCCAAACTGATAAACAGTCATGCTGCCAGTCTCCTTTCTCTTAAGGTGCTTTGGGCAATGTCTACAGACCCTAAACAGCATGACTGAGCAAGAAGCTGGGTATTCTGTTCCTACGCCCAAACTCCCCATTACTGTCTGGATGTTGGTTTTTCTTCCTCCTTGCTCCTACTGTCTGATGTTTTTCTCTGGAGGGGAAAAAAAATCTAGTAGTCACTCTGTGTGTGAGAAAGAGAGATCAAAATTACAGACTGTACAATTGTTACTAAGGATGTTTTGTTTGCTTGTTCTTTTCCCCCCACTACAACTATTGTATTCCTTTCTCACCTTCTCAGTCTCTGTGACATCATCATACCATGTTCCTTGTAGCAGCAAGGTTTTTTGTCTCAGCATTTTGCTGAAATAAAATATTAAAAAAAAATAAACCAAAACAAGTTTTGGACTATTGGAGTTATTATCCAAAATAAAAAAGGCAAACCAATAGACATTTTTAATATGTAAAGTAAGGTAAATAAAAATGGTAAAAAAAAGGTTTTTGTTTTCATTTTTTTCCCTCTCCTCTTCAATATGTACAAACATAGGAACAATAGACTTCAATTTTCCCAGTGTCCAAGTAAGTTGTGGCCAAAGATCTCTCAATCAGGCAGGGTGATTTTTGATTGGGAAAAAAATGATAACTGTAGAATTTTTAGTTCTAAAAGATCAGAGCTGGAAGGGACCTTCAGGGTCACCTAGACCAACTGTACACAACAAGGATCTTGTAGAACATTCCTGGAAAGTGGATAATCTCTGTGATTACTCTACATTAAGGAGAGCCCCCAACTTCTTGAGGTTGCCTATTTACTTTTGAAATGACTGTTAGGCAGTTATAAATAAATTTGGAACACTCCTTCCCTTCCCTGAACAGCTCTGCTCTAACAATGACATTTATTAAGAACCTACTATGTTCCAAACACTTTGTTCAGAAGCCCGGGAGGATATAGAGTTAAAAAAATGAAATTAGCCCTGAAGAATATCCAGTAGACTATATGCTTTCTTAGGCTCCTTTCAGCTCTAAGTGCCATGGCATTATTAAAGTGTTTTCATTTTGAAGGAAGACTATTTATGGAAGGGTGTCTGGGAATCCCTTTTTACTATTGTTAAATCCTATTGTACCTGACTCTTAATGACCCCATTTGGGGTTTTCTTGGCAAAGATAGTGGAGTGATTTGCCATTTCCTTCTCCAGCTCATTTCACAGATGAGGAAACTGAAGCAAACAGGGTAAGATGACTTGCCCAGGATGACATAGCTATTAAATATCTGAGACAAGATTTGAACTCAGGATGATGTATTACTGACTCCAAATTTACTCCAATCTCTGAGATCCTGTAGGAATCTGAAAGAATGAACTTGCCTCCATATGAACCCCTAATTACTAAGGAGGGAATACACTTTAACTGTATCATTGGTTCAGTGGCAACTGTTACAAGTTTCCTCCTTTTTCTAATCCAGTTAAATTTATCTCCATGCTCTCATGATCTTCAAAGATGATATTCTAACGCCCTCACTTTAACCATCCTTCATGCATGCAATTTTTTTCTTACCTGGATCGGTGACTTCATTAGGACCTGTGATCTTTGACCTGTGTGAATTAGTCCTTTGTCAATGCTGATTTGCCAATGTTTTGCCAATAATACTATTAGAACATTGTCTTTCAGTAAGTCAACAAGTATTTGTTAAATATTTACTAATGTGTAAAGAATTGTACTGCAAGCTAGAGATACAAAAAAAGATAAAACTCTGAGAGAGATTATATTATAATGGAAGAGATCTAAACAGTAATTGGAAGGCAAACTGAAAGGAAAGGTACTATCAACTGGGGCAATGAAGAGTACCACAACCAATATGTCACAGGTAGAATATAAATCCAGACCTTTCTGAATCCATGACAAGATGCTTCTCCACAGTTCATGAATTCTCCCTCTCTCTTTTTACCCTTTTCTGTATTCTATTGCTTCTTTTCTCCCTTTCTGCAAGCAACACAAGACATTCTGTCTATTTATTAATTTATCTAAGTTTGACAAGTATTTATTAAACAATTTATTCAACTCCTCCTTATGTAGAGCATTGAAATAATGCTGTTACTTTCAAAAGAAGCCAGAGACAGTGTTTTTATTCTAAACAAATGGGCTTGACCACTCTTAAACCTGGGAGGTCATTTAAACCAAAGCATATTAATAGTAACTAATAAAAGTACAACTTGGGAGCATAAACACCACCACTTTCACAACATACATCAAGTTCATCTTCTTTGCCTTTGCACCCTATGTACCATGGAACCTTTCCATCTGGCTTCCTGCTGAAATCTCCAATATGTATTATCTCTTCTACTAGCAAATGAACTTCTTGAAAGCAGGGACTGTCTTACTTTTCTCATTACACATAGTAAGTATTCAATAAATTCTTTTACAATCATTCATTCATTCATTGATATTTTCATTGGTTCATTCATATTGGACAGGTAAGTGATACATAGGCCTTATAATAGTAAATGTTCAATAAATGATTTTTCATTCATTTATTCATTAATACATTCATTAGTTCATTCATATTGGACAGGTAAGTGATACAGTGGATAAAGTTCTGGGTCTATAGTCAAGAAGACATGAGTTCGAATCCAGCCTCAAACACTTATTAAATGTATAACCTTGAACAAGTCACTTAATCTTTGCCTTGGTTTCCTCAAGTGTAAAAAATAAAGATCACAATACCATCTTCCTCTTTTTTTAAATTATAGCTTTTTATTTACAAGATATATGTATGGATAATTTCCAGCTTTGACAGTTGTAAATTCTTTTGTTCCAACTTTTTCCCTCCTTCCTCCCACCCTCTCCCCCAGATGGCAGGTTGACCAATACATGTTAAATCTGTTAAAGTATAAGTTAAATACTACATAAGTATACATGTCCAAACAGTTATTTTGCTGTATAAAAAGAGCTAGACTTTGAAATAGTGTACAATTAACCTGTGAAGGAAATAAAAAATGCAGGCGGACCAAAATAGAGGGATTGGGAATTCTATATAGTGGTTCATAGTCATCTCCCAGAGTTCTTTCTATGGGTGTAGCTGAACACCATCTTCCTCTTGTGAGAATCAAATAAAATAACTTAGGATATTGTCGGCATATACTATGTGCTTAATAAGTTCTTAGTTCCTTCCTTCCTTTTCTTCTTCTCTAATTCATTCATTGATCTAGTTACAGATGGCTAGAGATAGATATTACATGATTACAAAGGAATGAGACTGCTTTCCAGAAGCCACACAAAAGAACCACACCAACCACTTTTATTTTCATTTTGACATAATTTACAATATACCAGGAATGGTGAAGTAGCCACTGATGATGTAAAGATGGATATGGCATAAATCCTCCCTGCAAGATATTTGTAATCTAATAAGGAGAGGGACAGAGGGACAAGTTCATATAGAAAAGAGTATACATTTTCCTTCTTACCCTCAACACGTGATAGGATGTTTGGCCCCTCCTGAACTATATATGAAGGAAAACAGCTTTAGATAATTTAGATAATTGATGAGCACTCTAGAGGCACTCATGGAGCTGGTGGAATAACTTTCAGGAAAAATGAGTTGTTTTGTCAAATTTCTAGACTTGTGCTAGAAAGTGCTGGTATGGGCAGAAAATGCACTGCCTGGGTACTGAGAAGAGAAGAGTAGGTTTTGGTTTTATTTTGAGCTCATTTCAATTCCCTGGTGGAGTCCAGCTCAAAGATAAATATTATAAGCAAGTTGGGTTTTTCACTACTGGGCAAACTTTTTTATGAGATCAGAGTTCAGTGGGAACTGTGTGTGTGCAATGAAAAAACTTTGGAGTGACAGCATCTTGGGCTGGTCCAGTGTTTGAACAACAGTGATGACAAATCAAGATACCATGGAAACGCTGAAATGCCCACTTCAGTCATACTGAGAAGGGATGCCCACTAACATGATTTTTTCTCTGGAGGGAAACTAGGACTAGTAATGCCACCTGCTGGGAACTATAGAGAACTGCAGTGGGTACTGAGAGGCTATGGGAGGCAATGGCAATGGGGCTACATCCAGCACAATTATAAGCGACTAAGGCTAACAGAATTCCAGAGAAAGGAGGCTTATCAACTAGAGTTAATGTTATTGTTTCTTCAACTATGAATAATTGTTTGCTTCTTCTTGGAGCTATGTGAATCATATATTCACAAAGGGTGTTGGTGACAAAAAGTGTGCTGTTATAATGAAAACCCCATATTTTCTGGGATTGGATCATTAGCCAGAGACAGTAGAAATCAATTATGACATTTGAAAACTCCCAAGTTACACACACAAATGACCTAAGTCATGTGTGGTCCAGGCAAAGCGTTATAAGAATTTTCAACTGGGATCTGGGGAGAGGGAAATCTCACAAAAGATGTAGTACCTAGAGTAGCTTCATGAAGGAAGGCAGAGATTTCAACAGATGGAGATTAAGGAAAGTCCCTTCTAGGAGTAGTGGAATAAGCAAGAGCATGAAGATAGGAGAGGGTGGGACAAGAAAGAAGAGTAAAAAATAATCTAGTTTGCCTGAAGCGACATGACACTAATGATAATTCATTTCTATAGCACCTAGAGGTTTACAATGCATTTTCCTCATAATAATTTTGTGAGGTGAATAGTGTAAGCATACCAAATGAAGAAACTGAGGCTCAGATTAGCTAAATAATTTGCCTAGGGTCACAAAGCTAGTAAATAAGCTGGTAAATATTAAAGCTAGAAAAACCCATGTTTTCTGACTCTCAGGTCATTCCATTCTGACCATGCTACCCAAATCAGAGTCATGTAAAGACTAGTAGTCATTGTATAGGGCTCTGTATTTGAAGATCCAAATTCCACCTCAGAAACTTAAAAGCTGGTCAGGTTACTTAATCTCCATGTACCTTGATTTTCTCATCTGCAAAATAAGGGGGTTGAACTTTATAATCTCTAAAATCCCTTCCTCTCTAAATCTATATCCTATAATCGTTTAAAGTTTAGCATGGAAAAGAGAAAGCCTGGAACAGCAATACCAGTTAAAGAATTATTGCAGTAGTTTAGCTGGGAAAAGATGAAAACCTGACTCTTGTATGGTTTAGGGGGGAAATGACGATGCTGAGTTGCTCGGTTGTTTTTAAAGATCTACCTGCTTTTCTTTATTTTTTAATTATAGCTTTTTATTTATAAAACATATGCATAGGTAATTTTTCAACATTGATCCTTGCAAAACCTTCTGATCCAAATTTACTCCTCTTTCCTCCCACCCTCTCCCCTAGATGGCAGGTATTTCAATACATGTTAAAATAAATGTTAAATCCAATATATGTATACATAGCCATACAGTTATCTTGCTGCACAAGAAAAATCAGATCTAGAAAGAAAAAAAAAACCTGAGAAGGAAAACAAAAGTACAAGCAAATAATAACAGAAAGAGTGAAAATGCTATGCTGTGGTACACACTCAGTTCCCACAGTTCTCTCTCTGGGTGTAGCTGGTTCTCTTCATTGCTGAATTGTTGAAGAGAGTCCCTTCCATCAGAAATGATCATCATATAGTCTTCTTGTTGCCATTCACAATGATCTCCTGATTCTGCTCATTTCACTCAGCATCAGTTCATGTAAGTCTTTCCAGATCCTTCTGAAATCATCCTGCTGGTCATTTCTTACAGAATAATAATATTCCATAACATTCATATACTATAATTTATTCGGTTATTCTACAATTGATGGGCATTCACTCAATTTCCAGTTTCTGGCCACTACAAAAAGGGCTGACACAAACATTCTTACACTTAGAGGTCTCTTTCTCTTCTTTATGATCTCTTTGGGATATAAGCCCAGTAATAACACTGCTGGATCAAAGGGTATGCACAGTTTGATAACTTTTTGAGCATAGTTCCAAATTGCTTTTCAGAATGGTTGGATCCATTCACAATTCCACCAACAATGTATCACTCACTGTCTGTTTTCCCATTCCCTCTAACATTTGTCATTATCTTTTCTTGTCATCTGAGCCAATCTGACAGGTATGTAGTGGTATCTCAGAGTTGTCTTAATTTGCATTTCTCTGATTAATAGTGATTTGGAACACTCTTTCATATGAATGGAAATAATTTCAATTTCATCATCTGAAAATTGTCTGTTCATATCCTTTGACCATTTATCATTTGGAGAATGGCTTGATTTCTTATAAATTTGAGTTAATTTTCTATATATTTTGGAAATGAGGCCTTTATCAGAACCTTTGACTATAAAAATGTTTTCCCAGTTTATTGCT
The DNA here is from genome assembly GCF_016432865.1 of Antechinus flavipes. Lineage (NCBI taxonomy): Eukaryota > Metazoa > Chordata > Mammalia > Dasyuromorphia > Dasyuridae > Antechinus > Antechinus flavipes. The sequence continues at coordinate 178,866,706 of NC_067400.1, read as the reverse complement.
TTACTTCTAATCTTGTCTGCATTCGTTTTGTTTGTAAAAAAAACTTTATACCTTAGTATAATCAAAATTATCTATTTGGTGTTCAATAATGATCTCTAGTTCTTCTTTGGTCACAAATTCCTTCTTCCTTAACAGGTCTGAGAAGTAAACTATCCTATGTTCTTCTAATTTATTTATAATATCATTCTTTATGCCTGGATCATGAATCCATTTTGACTTTTTGGTATATGATGTTAAATGTGGGTCAGTGCCTAGTTTCTGCCATACTAGTTTCCAATTTTCCCAGCAGTTTTTGTCAAATAGTGAATTATTATCCCAAAAGTTGGGATCTTTGGGTTTGTCAGACACTAGATTGCTATAGTTATTGATTATTTTGTCTTGTGAACCTAAGTTATTCCACTAATCAACTAGTCTATTTCTTAGCTGTACCAAATGGTTTTGATGAATGCTGCTTTATAATATAGTTTTAGATCTGGTACAGCTAGGCCACCTTCATTTGATTTTTTTTTTCATTCGTTCCTTTGAAATTCTTGATCTTTTGTTCTTCTAGATGAAATCTGTTGTTATTTTTTCTAGGTCATTAAAATAGTTTCTTGGGAGTCTGATTGGTATAGCACTAAATAAATAGATTAATTTATCTACCTATGTTTCTCGAACTGGTAATTTATTGTCATATTTTTTGAATCTCCCCTGATGTTCTTCTGGGCACATGACAATGTTCTGTTTTGTTTTGTTTTATATTACTTTTCTGTTTTTCTTTTTTCTTATTGATTTTCCTTAATATAACAAATAAAAAAATTTAAATCCCATATAACAAGTTGCTGAACCCAGCTGGGACTGGGTCAGGAAGATTTCATAAAAAAGCAATCCTAAAGAATGGAGGAAAACCATAATTTAGAGGGCCAGGAGAAAGAGGAGAAATTGCAGGCAGTCAGAATAGTGAATATGATGCAATAGGAAGACGTGCTAAATACTATGGAATTGTGTCTACTCAGAGAGCAGCAACTACAATAAAGTGAGATGAGGCAGATAGGTAAGTTGGTGGGGCTAGCAAGGATCAATATTTTGGTCCTTTAAAATCCCAACTTCTACAAGAAGACTTTCCCAGTCCCCTATAATGCTAGTGTTTTCTCTCTAAGATTAATTATAATTTATTCTGTATAGAGTGTTTGTACATAGCTATTTGCATATTGTGTATTCCTCATTAGACTGAGAACTCCTTGAGGGCTCCTTCTTTATCTTCAATGCTTAGCAGAGTGCCTGACATACAGTAAGCACTTAATAAATGCTTATTGATTGATTGATTGACAGAGGATTTTAGATCCTAAAGTCAGTTTCCAGTCAAAAGGTAATTTAGGGACAGCTAGGTGGTACAATGGATAAAGCTAGGCTTGGAGATTTGAGTTCAAATTTGACCTCAGACACCTTTTAGCTGGGTAACCCTGGGTAAATTACTTAACTTCAATTGCCTCCTCCCCACCCCCCACAAAAAGGCAATTGGGAATCATTATATAATTGTCAACCATTATATGACATTTTAAGGGAAGACAGTGCTTTAAACTCACCATGCCAGCTTTCAAAAGCCTTTGAAAGAAACTGAAGTGGTTTTTTCCAATATGGTTGAAAGAATCACTCAAAAATCCTTGGAAATATCAGTTTTTGTTACACATAAATTTAAGGATAGTTGTCTTTATTAAACCCATGTCAATTTTGAGGGTCATATTTCATCATTAATAGTGAAGAGAGGAGGTTTGTTTGTTGTGACTTAATCAGTAAAAAGACTTCTCAATATAGAAACTCCCTTTACCGATGCAGATTAACAACATATCTTTAACATATAGACTTGGAAAGTTGACTGGGGGGCACTAACTAAATGGTTAACTAAATGGTTAACCTATAGTTAAATAGGTAGAATATGGCTGACACAGTCTTTGATCTAGGATTTCTCTGACATCAAGGTCAGCTCTCTATCCACCAAGCCAAAATTCCTCTAATTGAATAATAAAGCCTTGATTAAATAGAATGCTTTAGAGTATTATATGTTCTGGTTAAATCAAATTTTTACTTAAGGATTAAGCAAAAATGTATTTTGTATAGAATCACAATATTTGGAAGCTGGAAGAGATTTTAGAAATCATTTAGTCCAGCAATTCTTAACCTGAGGCCCATGAACTTTAAAATATATATTTAATTATTATATTTCAACATAATTGAAATCAATTGTCTTTTTTTATCTATTTAATTTGATGCATTTAAAAACATTAGTCTGAGAAGGAGTATTAGACTGACAAAGGATTCCATGAAAGAAAAAAAACTAAGAATCTCTTATTTAGTTGAATTCCCTCATTTTATATCCGTGAGGCCTAAATAAATTAAGTGAAATACTCAAGGTCACACAGATAGTTAGAGGCAAAATTTGGATTAGAATCTTATTTTCCTGACTGGCTCTATTCCTTTCCTAATAACTTTGCCATTAAAAATCTTCAAAAATGGATTAGTTTATTTTTTCTTTATAAAATATAATGGAATGAGCATAATTTAATTGAAATGATTCTAAGCTGCTTTTCAGCTATTAATCAAGAAGCATTCATCAAGCATCTACTATATTCCAGGTAATACAAAGAAAGGCAAAAGAGTCTGTTTTCAAGGATCTCAAGAAGAAAACAACATGCAAGCAATTGTATATAAATATGCTATTTACAGAAAAAGTTGGAGCTAATCAGAGAGAGTAACTAACATTAATACTAACATTAAGGAGAAATCAGGAAAGACTTCTTGTAGAAGTTGGAGTTTTAGCTGGGATTTGAAGGAACCAAGAAAGTATAGTTGACATGGGGAAGTATGCAATTCTATCATCTTTATGAAAAGAATTTTATAATGCTTCTTAGTCAATACTCTGACCATCACTAGTCATAGATATGAGTTGTATAAGTTTTGTGGCAATGCTACTAAGATCAGGACCTATTTTAAAACTGTTGGGTGCAGGAGTAGAACCCAAAATATATTGGGGTTTGGGGCTAGTATCATGAGGTGTCTCAAAAGAATTTGTTAGCTTAGACCATTTCCAAATCAAGTAGCAAAGATTTTATTATTACAATAGTGTAATGGCAGGCTAAATGCTGAAAAGGGATGATTAACAAGGGGAAAGACACGGGTTAAGTTCCCTGGCAGAACTCACCATTAATAAGGGGGAAGATGCCACTGAGGCAGGCTAAGTTCCTATATAATGAAGTATTCTGAGTTTACCCCATTGATGATAAGGCTAAATTCCCAAAAAGGAGTTAGTCATTAATGACTCAGTAAGCAGGCTAATCCTAATAGGAATTAGCAAAGAAGCAGAGTACCAACAGATTGTTTAATAGGGCAAAAAATAACTTCAGGGGTTTACATCATAACTTGGCTTTCTGATTGGGTACAGAAACAGTAGGATCATGATGATTTTTTGTCAGTGCAAGCAATTCAACAAGGGCCCACTGCAACAAAGACCCACTTAAGGACAAGCTAGTCAAAGTCCCTCTCTGCTTGCCTCAGGGAGTAGGAATTCAACTAGAACCCACTGCAACAAAGGTCCACTTAGATTCAACAAAAGCCTTTTCCTATCAATGCCCCTCCGGGCTACCAAGGAGCCCATCAACACCAATTCTATGGAATTTGGAGACTTCTAAATGGACCATCTAACCCAACTCCCTCATATTTACCATTTGAAAAATGCTAATAAACCTCTAATATGAATTTGTATTTTTATTTTCCCACAATTTAGAGGGACTGGTGGTGAAGACAGACAGACAGACAGAAAGAGAGAGACACAGAGAGAGAGACAGAAACAGAGACAGAGAGACACACACAGAGAGAGACAGAGACAGACAGAGACAGAGAGAGAGAGACACAGAGACACAGAGACACACTCACAGAGAGAGAGACAGAGACAGACAGAGACAGAGAGAAAGAGAGAGAGAAGGAGGAAGGAAAGGAGGAAAGGAAGAAAGGAGGGAGAGAAGGAGGGAGGGAAGGAGAGAAGAGTCCTTTAAAAGGACTTGGGTTCTAGATCTGCCTCTGACAAATCCTCATTTCTGTAAACTGCTGAGCAAGCCACTTAACTCCTAAGTGTTCTAGTGAACTCTAAGACTCTTAAGTTGGAAAAGATCTGCCTGACGGAGAGGATGTTCTTACCTGGAAGTTTTCAATACCATTGAAATAGCAGGTTCATTCCCTATCCATAATATTATAAAAGTAAAATAAATAAGGGTAGGATTGGTGGTAATTTAAGTTTTAATTGTACCTATTGAATATTGAATAGCCATATACCTATTTGCTTCACTATGGGTTTCCTTCTGTTTTTAAATTTCTCTCTTCTCTTCTCTTTTCTTCTCTTCTCTTCTCTTCTCTTCTCTTCTCTTCTCTTCTCTTCTCTTCTCTTCTCTTCTCTTCTCTTCTCTTCTCTTCTCTTCTCTCTCTTTTTCTCTGTCTCTATCTGTCTGTCTGTCTCTCTTTTTGTCTCTCTGTCTGTCATTGACCCTAAACATGATTGTCTCAGTGAATGATGACATGTCCTCAATCTGGCTGAGATGGGTTGGAGGTGATTTCAGATCCAATTTTTTGGCCTAAGGGAATGTTTTTTAATCAATGTCATCCTGGGGCAGTAAATTTGAAGTAAATCACTAACCATTTTGAACAGTAGCCAGAGAAGAATCAGGGTAATTTACCAATTGGGTAATTCTCCAATTTACTCTGCAGCCCAAGAAAAATGAATTTGCTTCCTCAAGGCAAAAAATTTACTGGCAGAGAGAACCTTTCAACCTTTGAAGATGGTGACATCTTCAGGTCACAGTAGATTCTAGTCCATTAGACAAATTCTTAACATTCATGTTTTCAGGTTTGAAAGGGCCTCCACTCAATGTCAGCTGCTTCAGAGCAAGCAGTTTTTTCCCCTAGTATTTATATAAACACAAAATATCTGAAAATTGCACCATTAGGCAAGCACTGAACATGAATGGAAAATTGGCACTGTCCCCATTTATCTCCAATATCAAATTGCATGAAATTATAGTTATGATGTCAGATATGATAATGGGTTTACAACACGTTTGCTACATCTTATGTATCATGTTGGTATGTCAACACCTCCAAGTATAATTAGAGAACCCTTAATGTTGTCTGCTCTATACAAGATTACCCCAGGACACAGCCCTGCTGTGCAAGTACAGAAATGCATTAGTCAATTCACTAGCAACAAAGTTGTTCACTGCAATGTAAGCAGGTGCTTCTTATGGAAGACTTGGGACCCTCTTAATATGATGAAACACTGTTCATCCCTGGATGAACTGAGAAATGTCTTTTCTTCTCATCAATGTCTCCTCCACCACCTGCAGAAAGCAATACAGTGTGACTTCGAGGAAAGGGGGAGTGAAAAAATCTGGGTTCCAGGCCTACCTTTGCCATTAACTAATTGTGATCTTACATATGTGTCTGAGGTTGGTATACCTAGATAACAGGTATCACCCTAGGATATGTATACTACTAGGGATATGAGATTGTCAAGGGGTATATTGTTATTCAGTTGTTTCAATCATTCTGACTCTTCATAACCCTACTTTGGGATTTCCTTGGCAAAAATACTGGAATGATTTTACATTTTCTTCTTTAGCTCATTTTACAGATAAGAAACTGAGACAGAGTTAAGTGACTTGCCCAGGATCATTGAGTTTATTTATGAAATAAGCTGTGGAAGTAAATGGCAAATTACTCTAATATCTGCCAAGAAAACTTCTAATGGGGTCATAAAGAATGGAACATAATTGAATGAAAACAAAAAGTCTCTAAGAATTTGCCTCTTTGTTAGCCAAAAAGAAGTATCTATTACATATTTATGAATTATCAAGCATACTAGTTACTAGTGTGAGGTAAGAGATACCAAAAAAAAAAAAAAGGCAAAACCATTCAAAAAAACAAAAAGCACTTCCTGCCCTCAAGGGGCCCACACTCTAATGGGGAAGACAACATGCAAAAAACTATATATATGTAAATGAAAGGAAATCTCAAAAAGAAAGCAATAGCAATGAGGGAAATCAGGGGGTTTATTTACAGTAAAAAAGAAAATAGTAAAAAAAAAAAAAAAAAAAGAAGAAAGAAAAAAGAAAAGGATGATTTTGAGAGGCAATGAGTCAGAAAAAAGGGTAATACCTGCATCAATATATCTCCTTTTCCTCTTATTTTTCTTATTACTCACTTCCTTGCTCTTTCCCCTTTCTTCTGATAGTGTTTTCTTTGGAGCTCAATCTCATAGCATCTCAACTTCCTCTCACACTAGGCAATTCACAGATCCTCTGCCTAGATCTGCCAAAATTGACCTCTAGGTGTATAAACTGAGCCCCAACTGGATGCTATGTCCCTTCCCTCTGATTTAGTGAAGTGTCACACAGCTTCCCACCTGTATGGGGCCCTGTCCTGAACCCCTTCCTCCTTTCAGTCTGCTTCCCCCATTATCAGCAGTTCAGAGCTTTGCAGTGTTAGTACTTCTGGGTTGCAGCCCTTCAGGCTTTTCCTTCTGAAAGGTTGTGACCAAGCTGATTATGAAGGCCTGAGCAAACTTCCATAGTTTGGAGTCACTACTGCACTAGGAAGAGGGAGGGAGGAATGGGTTTGCTGTAAGCCAGTTTTAGTATGCCGGTAGCACAGATGAAGGCACAGGGGTGCTGAGTGAGCTCAGGCTCAGTAAGTATCAGTTCCTAGGTTTGGGGGGTGGTGTTTTTCCCCCTTCCTTTGCATTCTGGGTGCCCAAGACCATGGAAATAGCTCAAATTGCTTTATCTGTGGTAGATAATTTCTGTTTTAGAAAAGTTTGAGAATGTAGATCAGAGAAAATGTCTAGTCCACCATTTTATTGCTTATGTAACGATCTCAATATATTTTTGCTGTAGGTTTTTTCCTAAATTTTGTTTCTGTCAAAGACAAAGTCTGAGTGTGAGTCATCATGATAGTAAAATATTTTCCCTAATGACAGTAGTTTCAAAAATAAGAGAATGTTTTGCCTTCCAGAAAGCCACACTCTAGGGAAATATTAGCCTACTTCTGCCTAGAAATCTTTGCTAACTCTCTCAAGGCAGAATACCTTTTGGCTTGCTAGCCTGATCTCCTATGACCAGAAAACTTATTAAATCAGGCTGTGCAGGATACCTTAACTGCTATAGAAACTCATCTTAGACATTTCCTACTCTGTGCACTGAATGATGGCTGTTTATTTCACTTCTCAGAATGCAATCCTCAGAAAACTAGGCTTCATTAATTCAAGTGACCTGTCTCCCAACAATGTGTTAATAAGCTTTTAAAATGGTACTGAGTCCATTTAACTTTTTTAAAAAGGTGAAAGGACTCCTGGTCCATATGGTCTTTACTGACATACAGTTTCATTTTAAATGCTAAGGTTGACAGATTTGCTCAGAGTAAATGAGGTGTTAGTTAATGTCTAATTACTCTATACACCAGTCACAGTCCATTTAACTGATTCAGATACCAGCCTTTACATCTACCACCAGACACATTTAAAACTTCAATTGACATGCTTGCTCTCTCATCACTTTGGATTTCTCTGCTGTTTTGAAAATTCACAGCATCTCATGAACCATGTTGGAATAGAATGGGGAGGGGTTGAAGATGCTGGTTGGCATCCACCTTCTGACACTCTCTAGATGTATTATTGGGCAAATCTCTCAGGATCTCAGTTTCTTCATTGATAAATAAAAGTTGAATTAGATTTCTAACATTGCTACTTTCTTCCTCCAAAGGCTATTTTTAAAAGTTGGTAAAATCTCATTTTTTGGCCTTCCCTGAAGGTAGTACCTGGCAGAGTTCCAGATCACACAGAAATAAACTAAAGATTAAGGATTTATTTCAACCAGGTCTTCTGATACATTAATATTAAGTGTCTGTGACTTGATATGGGCACTACTTTCACAGATTGTTGTTCAGTCTATTCAGTTGTGTCTAATTCTTTGAGGTTTTCTTGACAAAGATATTGTAGGACTTTGCCATTTCTTTCTCCAGATCATTTTACAGATAAGGAAACAGACAAACAGGGTTAAATGAAATCCCCTTTGTCATAACCTAGTGTCTAAGGCTAGATTTGACTTCATGAAGATGAGTATTCCCGACACATATTCAGTGCTTTATCTACTGTGCCACCTAGCTGTCCTCATTTGCACAGTTATCACCCATTAAGCCTTGAAAATGCTTTTTAAAGGATTGCTATTACCAAAAATGTCATCATCTTACAACTAGCCTAGTGACAACTAGCCTTGTACAAGAATAACAGTCAATTTCCTTTGCCTGGAACATTCAAAGCATTTGAAGCTTTAGATTAGGCTGAAGATTGCAGGCTGCTAGTTTGCTTTTAAGTTGCCAAGACCATTTCCATACATAAGTAGCTTAGGAGGAATTTAGTGAGAGGTTCATAGTTTCTCCATCTGCAAAATGAAGACAATACAGAACAAAAAGATGATCAGGCTCAGTTTCCTCATCTGTCAATCAGAAAACTACTACTTGCCCTGCCACAAGGATTTGGTAAGATGTCACATGATTGTTCTGAGGATCAATTGTATTTGAAAGCATTTTGAAGAGTTATAAAAATTCACTGAAGACATTGTGCTGTGTCTTGATTTAAGGCCTTGTTAAAGAAAAGGTCTTGTTAAACTCCTACAAGTGGGAGAATATTACTGTATTCTTTGAAAAATGCTCACTACTGAAACCCAAGAATTGCATTAACTTATTACTTGCTTAATTAGGCCAAATTAAAGTTGAAAGGTACAAGAGAGCTTAAATGTTCTTTTTCAAAGTGAACCTTTCACAGAGTAACTAACCTGAAGGAACTTAATGGCAGTGAACTATACGTGAATCCGACTTTAGCAGCAAAAGATTTATGAATATATATATATATATTTTTATCAAAGCTTTTTATTTTTCAAAACATATGCGTGGACAATTCTTCAACATTAGCCCTTGCAAAACCTCATGTTCCAATTTCCCCCTCCCCCACACCCTCCCCAAGATGTGTTGGTATGTTAAACAAGGTAGAAATATATATTAAATTTGTAGTACAATTTTTAAAAAGATCTACCTGTTTAACAAATGCTGGGAAGAACCATTGAAAGATTTAAAGTGTCCCTTTCAATGAATAACTAACCTGAAGGCAGTTAATGGCAGTGAGCAGTACAAGAATCTGACTTTAGCAGCAAAAGATTTTTAAGTCTGTAATATAAATCCCCTGGCCCTCCCCCCCCGCCCCCTCCCGACCCCCGACCCCCCCTCTCTCCGCCGAGGCAATTGGGGTTAAGTGACTTGCCCAGGGTCACACAGCTAGGAAGTGTTACATGTCTGAGGCCAAATTTGAACTCAGATCCTCCTGACTTCAGAGCTGGTGCTCTGAGTTGAGAAATCAAATGCTGAGAAGAACCACTGAAAGCTTTAAAGACAATGAAAACAACAAAAATTCCTTGGAATACATCAAACATTAAAAAGGAAAAAAAAAAACATTGAGAAGAAACCAAGAATTAGAAGAATTTTAATAAAATCCATATGTTTACATTTGTACATTCTGTGTATTTCTGGCCCTGTGTATTGACATAATCAGAAGTCAAAAAACTGAGTAGCAAGGATAAAAATTTTCTGCAGAGCGCAAGCAGAAAATAGGGGTTCTCTTTGTTAGGTTACAGGCATAAACTTGATTGCAAACACAGCTAACACACTGTGCCTGTGTCTTATCCCCTTTTCAAGTAGCAGCATGTTTCATTATTCTCATGGATGTCAACTCTTTAGCTTGAAGTTCAGATGACATTCTCTAATGCAAACATAATATCTTTAATGCACACTAATACTTTATAGGCAATAGCAGATAAGTAGTTCATTAAAATAGCACATTATTGCCCATGAAGTATTAATGTAAACAGTTTATATCATGCTGAATGAAACCAGAGTTATGCAAAATCTACTAGCAAGAATGAGTGAACAAACATTTTAATTGTTCTATACAGTAGCATGATTACAAAACAGTAGATATCCTACTGGGAAGGACCTCTTTTTTTTTTTTTTTTTTTTTTTTTTAAGTTATAAAATAAGAAAGAGGACTTCAGCAAACGAAAGAAAAGGTTTACTTCCAATGTTTAAGATAATTCTGCACAATAAGGCAGACTACTGTTTGTGCCAAACCCCCAATAGGGTAGAAATGGAGAACTGCTCAAATCTGGTTCCTAATATATGCTTAAAATAAGTTTCACAGGACTATTGTTTGTTCAGTGAAAAGATGACATTATCATCAAGACTTATCCAAACTTCTGTGCAAACCGTGGAGAGAGTACTTTAAAAAGTGCAGTGTTCCACATACTTGTGTCCATTCTTCATGGAGCATAAATTCAAACTCACAAGTTGTAATTACAACATGTGCAATATTATAATCATTCTGTAAGCAATAGAGTCATTGGCTGTGCAAAATTCATGAGCAGGTTCTGAATTAATCACAAGTTAATTTACATCCGATATAGTCCAGCTACAGAGCATAATTTCTTAATAATTTATTCTTCAGATAACAGAGCCACAGTGAGTTGAGAGAATGATAACCTTCCCCTTATCCCCAAATAATGTAGTGACAGTTAATTTTTTACCCACTTGGAATTAGAAAAGGGGAAAGAAACAGTAGATTACAATTAGGATATTTGTAATGGAACTGGGAATGGGCTGAACAGCAAATCTTTACAAGTCTGTAGTTGATGAAGAGTAGTGGAGGGCACCATTTAGTATCATTAAATTATCACAGGTAGCAAAATAGTGCTTGTATTTAGAAAGTAATAGCTGCATGGGTGGTTTTCTTGAATGTCAGTTCTATCTAGAAACTCTAACCACAAATCTGTGTCCTATAATAAATCTTAAAAGAGGACAATGCAATAATAGTGGCTTTAGATGATCAGTAATACCAAGAATACAACATGAATTCCAAATCTTTAGAGAATGAAAAGCATTTTCACGTTTTATTAATAAACGTTTAAAAAAGTATGAAGATATCAGGAGGCAAGACTGCCTTATGGTTTTTTTTTTCCTTGTAGTAGTGGACAAAGCACTCATCAGGGAAAGTATTTCTCCATCATCTGTGCAAAGGCAGCTTTCTCAAACCACTTGTCCAAATACATGAGGTCAAAACAGGCATCTCATGAAGACAATATTCCATTTGTCCCCACTGAGTAATTCCCTTTTAATGATCCAAGTTCTGGATAAGAGGTAAATTGTTAATGAAGGAAAAAAAAAAAACCTTAAGTAAATCAAAAGGATTTAGGGACAAAAAAAAAAAAAAAGTCAATGTGAATATGATTTAAGTTAAAAATAAAATCTTCTAGTCCAATGTTAGATGTAAAATTTCATATAGGCAGGTGAGGAAACACTTTTATAGGATATAGGAATGAAAATGTGACCACTAAGTAGGTAAACTAACTTGATTACTGTCACTGTCTTTTAGGTCCTGAAGGTAAGTTGTTTTTTGTGTTTTTTTTTTTTAAGCCATAAGAGACTATTTCCAATAGATACGATCATATTCCATTGAGAAGAAAAACAAAAAAATAAAACTAGGGCTAGTGCTTAGTGGAAACCTGGCCAACCAAAATAACGGGTTGGGAAACAGAGAACAGTAACAACAACAGAGGTGGCTCCCCAAAGCCAGCAATTTCAAAGCGAAAGTATAGTTCATGATCTATTCCTAGAAAAATGGATGTAGATCCAAAAATGGATGTGCTGTATTGACCGTGATTAATGCAGGATCTTGAGAGTGAGTGGCACAATGTGAGCCCTTCTATTTAACAAGATCTCTAAACACTGACCACTTCCTTGGATTAAAAAAAAAATCCTTATCACCACGTCACATTATAGCAAAATATTTTTCAGTGCAAATCTATGTTTCTTGAAAGAAAGAAGGGAATTTGTCAGTCTTAAATTCCCTCATGATTTGCCTTGATGACAAAGGTTCATTTTTCTTTCAGAAGAAAGTAGACATTTGTTTTTGATTACTATGTACAAGAAGTTCACTCTTGAATGTCTCTATTTATCATAAGGTTATTTTCATTTACATTCATAAAAAAGATCAGCAATTAAATGTTCATGTTTCACATCAACTGAAATCTTCCCAGCACCCCGGGTATAATCCCTTCATCTTGATGGTAAGAGCAGCTGTACTCTAGTCCAGCACATTTTGTAAAGGAATAAATGTTTGCAAATGTACACGTGCCTTTTTCAAGTCCGACTGCCAGGGCTAGAAGAGTTAGGGTTCGTGTGTTTCTTTGCAGCACAATGAGTGTGGACAACACCACCATTTGGATACCTAACAAACACAGGCTCACAAAAGGGACTTTCACATATCTGGCAAAGGTTTCTGTCTGACAGCCGAACTGGGTTTCCTTTTAACTTTATCTGTAAAAAGGAAATAAAAATCATGAATCTTAAGTGTCTTCTAGTAATATTTAAAAATACTGTCTTTTCAATTTTCTGGAGAGATACATCAAATCATTGGTTCTATGAGTCATTTATCATCAGTTTCTTGAAAAGGTTAAGACAAAATGGGACCTTGTACAAAATACAAACTAAATAAGATCACTCACTGCAACTACAAGTTGCAGATAATACTCATAAAGTATTTAGCACCATGCCTGGCACATAGTAGATACTGAATAAATGCTAGGTATAAGTTAATGAAACAACTTCTAATTTTGCAAAACCAAGCCAAGTCCCAGCCAGCTTTGGCTGCTTAGTGGTTGGTCTAGTTGACTAAAGCATCTCAGGTCTACTCTGAAGCTTCTGTTATTTTAACCAAAGCTAGATCTGCAAAGGACCATAAAGGTCATCTTTATTGGACTCTTTCATTTTCAAGGGAAGGAAACTAAGACCCAAAAAAGTGAAATAATTTCCCCAAGATCACACAACTAGTTAATGGCACAGAGGCACAAATAGAGAAAATATTCTGAGACATTTCTGTTGTTGACAGTCTTATTCATTCCCAATTTGAGCCTTGTGTTTCCTAAAATGCAAAGTTACTGTACAATATATATAAGCACAATCGAGTAGGCATATCTAATGTTAACTGTTAACTAGCCAATCATTAGACATTTATGAAGTGTCTTCTATGTGCCAGAGACCATGTTAAGCACTGGAAATACAAAGAAAAGCAAAAGATGGCTTCTGCTTTCAGATGTCCACCATCTAACAGGAAAGACAATATGCAAAGAACTGTGTACCAAATGTACATATAGGACAAATTAGAGATAACTTCAGTGGAAAGGAACTAGAGCTAAAGAGGATTGGGAATCTTCCTGTAGAAGACAGAATTTTAGCTGGGTCTTAAAGAAGACTGGGGAAGTCAGGAGATGAAGTAAAGCACTGTAGTCATGGGAGACAGCTAGGGAAAAGCCTGGAATTGGGGAATAGAAAGACTAATAAGGGGAAAAGCAAGGAAGCCAATGTAATTTTTTAGGGAGAACATAAGGAATTCTCCAGGGATTAAACATCCTTTCCCAACGCTTTCTTTCTGATATTGCCAGGAAGGAAGAAGTGGAGCCAGAAGCATCATGCTGCTCCTTCTCTCCCCAGTTTCTACTTGGCTGCACCGCTGATACCATGTTTAAATGGGGACTTACTTTTGAACTATCATGATTACAGAGAGGAAAAAATTGTAAACAACAACAAGCTTTGTGGTATATGGAAATGTTATGCTGAATCTGAAGTCAGCAAGACCTGGGTTTGACTTCTGCCTCAGACACTGATAATCGTGATTCCTGGGATTTTCCTAGTCTGCTAAGATACTGTCTTGGTTTGCCAATTCCTTCTCTAACTCATTTTACATATGAGGAACTGAGGCAAACAGCGTTGACCTGCAAATAGGGACACACAGCTAATAAGTGTCTGAAGATAGATTGAACTCATGACAATGAATTTTCCTGACTTTAAGCCCAATGTACCATCCCCTGTGCCACCTAGCTGCCACTATGTGACCCTGAGACAAGCTATTTAACCTGTTTCCTCATCTGTAAAATGAGAAGGCTGAATTAGACTATTTCTAAGACTCCTTTCAGCTTTAAACTTATGATCCTATGAATGAAAAACAAAGCAAAAACAACCACCCCCTCCACTCTACCTCAATTTTCTTTTATAAACAGGTCAAACTTGACCAGGTAAAAATAACCTCCTCACCTTATCATGTTTGTAGAGTAAGTTTTCTGATTTGGCCAAGCCCAATGCAGCTTGAGTCATCCTCTTGGTGTGAAGGCTTTCCCTCATAGCCCTGGTAAGGAAAGGGGCCAGAAGCTGAACTGACCAGGTGTCAGGCACCAGCTGTAAAACCTGAGCTGCATCGAATTCGGTGGCATGCTGGTTCAAGAGGTCCACGGCAGCCAAGACTAGATCACAGTCGGAGGGTCCCGGCTTTAGGTAAACAGAGAGCAGCATGTGGAAGAGCCGCTGCCGGTACAAAGGGTCTTTACCCTGAGAAATCCACAGGCAGTAATCCTTAGCTGCAGAGAAGTCTTTTAGCTCATGTACCAGAATGTGCAGGGCTCTGTCATGCTTCTCCAGCTTTCCATGTAATATTGCACTTTCCATATAAAGACTGGTCCCCTGGATTTTATCTGTCAAAGGGAATAAGCTGTTTAAAAATCAGAGGGAAATATAACCCAAAGGAGCATCTGAGCTTTTCCCTAAGTTCCAACCCCATTCAATTTTCTTTCATGTTCCTTTTACTTTAAGACCACATAAAAGTAAAATTCATTATAGAAAATAAAACCTAGCTGGGGAGATTACAGATGTTGCTAAATACTGCCATCTAGATGACTAAGTTAATGTTTTCATGCACCTTCTTGCTTGGTATTCAGGCCCTGGAAAATCAGGCCTAATACAAACCCTCTTTATATAACAATTACAAATGTCTTTGGAATGGATATTTTTCAAAATTTCAGAAGTAGGGACATCAAATGTTTCAACAGAGAAAAGGCCCTGGTTACAGCTTCACCAATTACTTCCAGTTCTAATAGAAAGTCTCTCATTGACTTCAGGTTGACACCACCACATACAAAAGCCACCTAAAGCAGTCCCTGGAATATAGGAAGTCTTATAAAGTCTTATATAAGTGCCTATTCCCTACCCCATTCCCCATTGTTAGCATACACTGGAGGAATAGCAGGCCTATGGTATCCAAGCACTGACTCCTAATGCTATGTCAATTTATGTTTGCCTTGAGAGAAATTTACATATTAATTGAGTGAATCTATATATACAAATTATTTCTAAGGATGTTTTAATATTTCTAATCTTTCAAATTAGAAAAGGCAACATAATCGGACAGAAAAAGGAAAACCTGAGTTCTAATCTCATTTTTACCCTAGGCAAAATGTGTAAGTTACTGCATTTCTGTGCCTTCAAGTAAAAAGGTATAAAAACTGGAGTAATAATAAAGGGATCCTTCCTATGACAGAGGGATATTCCGAAAACAGATGATGAAATAGAGCAGAACGGTGGTATGTATAATTATATGTAATTCTGGTTTGAGTAGGACAAGCTGAAGACTTTTCTAATGTAGTCCTCGTTTTTATTGTGTCCCTCTAGCCTTCCCTGTTTTCTCAGTAGAGACTTTACTTGTTCAAAATTATGCTATCCTCTGACCCTGAATCCCTTTATTCCTCTTCCTCTCACTGCATCTACTTTGCTAAATTCCAACTCTCTTATTCTCTTCACTTATCTCCCACGATATGCCCGTCTGTGCTTAAGCCAAGTTAATATTTATTAGGTGCCTATTAGGCACTATGTTAAGTAAGAAGAATACAAAGACAGGCACAGAGTCTTTGTTCTCAATGAGTTCAGTTAAATTGGAGAGAGACAATATGCATATAGAAGACATTTGTGATACAGAGGACATATTATATGTCATATGTATTACATAAACCTTATCTGTGTCTTATGTATCTACATATATAACATAAAATAAATCTTACATATGCATATGTATATATACTGTTGTTACATCTATCTTGCTTATGTAGTTGTGTGTGTGTGTGTTTTCTCCCATTAGACTGAGCTGTGTGTATATATATTTCATATACATATGTATATAGATATGTATATCACAAATACACACACACACACACACAGGATAAACTGGAGAAAATCTTAAAGGAAAGCCACTAGCATTAACAGAGATTGAGAAAGGCTTCTTGCCAAAAGTGGGGTTTTTAGATTAGATCTGAGAGAAGTCAGGGAAGCCAGGATGCGAATTTCAGACATGGGAGGGAGCCATAAGAATCCATGGAGTTGAAGACAACCTATCTTGTATGAAGAATAGCAAGGAAAACAGTCACTGAATCACAGAGGATTTGGAGAGATGTAAGGTACAAGAAGACTTTAAAGGTAGAAAGGAGTCAGCTTATGAACTCTCCAGAGTTTTAAAACTCAAACAGAGGATTTTGTAGGGGGTCGACATGATTAGATTTATGCTTTAGAAAGATCAATTTAAGAAATGAGTGGAAGACAGATTGGAATCTGGAGGAGACTTGAGGCAAGGAGACTAAGCAAAGGCTACTGCAGTGGTATAGATCTGAAATGATAAGGGCTCGCAACAGGATGGTGGCAATGTCAGAGAAGAAGGCCATATGTGAGAGATGTGATTGAAGGTATAAATGACAAGATTAACCAACTGATTAAATAAATCAGGATAAGAGAGGGTCTATGTTACCTGGGTAAATGGAAAGATAGTGTTAATGTGAAAGTTAGGAAGAAGGAAGAGTTTGGGGGAGAAGATAATTAATTCATTTTGCACATATTTAATTTGAGGTATCTAAAGGATATCCAGTTTGAAATATTTCATAGGAAATTAGAGATATGCAATTAGAGGACAGGAGAATAGTTAGAGCTGGATAATTAGACCTAAGAATCATCTGTACAGAGACAATGATTGAATCTATTTGAACTGAGATCACCAAGTGAAATAGCATAGAAGAGGAGGACCCAAGGTGAGTAGTGTAATCTGGATAAAGATCCAAGAAACTGAGTACTCAAAGACTGAGTATTCAGATAGGAGAACCATGAGAGAGAATCAGGAAAACTAAGAGAAAAGAAAGTATTAAGGAGGAGGAGGGGGATCAACAATAGCAAAAGCTAGAAGAATAAGCATTAGGAAAAAACCATTAGACTTGGTGATTAGTCATTGGTAATTTTAGAAAAAGCAGTTTCAATTAAATGATGTCAAAAGCCAGACTGAAGCTGAGTTTAAAAAAAAAATTTTTTTTTAAGTGAGAAGGAAAAGAAAGTGGAAGCATGGATGAACTTCTTAATGAGTTTAGCCATGAAAGGAAGGAGAGATACAGAACAATAGCTCGTGGGGTTGGATCAAATTAGGATTTTTTTAAAGACAATAGCAACATGTGCATTTTCATAGGCAGCAGAAAAACATAGAACACATAGGAAGAGAATGAATAGCACATAGGGAAGAAGATTAATGAGAGGGAGGGGGACAATCTTTTGTAAAAGAGAAGAAATGGGAATCATTTGTACATGTGAAGAGGTACATATTCCTTGCCTTGGAAAGGAGAAGAGTCATGTTTTAATGTGAAATAAGGATTAAAGAGGAAATAGTGATAGAGACAACTAAATGATGTAAGGAGAGTGGGCAATGGTTGGAGAATGGCCTCAAATTTTTCAGTGAAATAGGAGGCAAAAGTTCTCAGCTGAGAGAATAGAGGGAGATGGTGCCCTTAGAAAGGATCAGGGAAAAAAACTTGTCATGAGTCGCACAGTGAATCTGAGGAAGCTACAGAATTAGTTAAATCCACAACAAATTTATGATATAATCTCAAAAGAACCCTAAGAGGTGTACAGTAATACTTTTATTTTCCCCTGACATTCCATCATATCTCCTTCAGATACTATCTCTCTATTGGTCTCAAATCTCCTAAGACCTGTTCCCCATTCCTTATTGATAAAGGATTTTACTTCTTAATTTACTGAGGAAATCAAGGCTATCAGCCATGATCTCTCTCTCTCTCTCTCCTTCCTATTTCACAATTGAAAACTTCAGTCTATTTTCCTTTGTTCTGTCATTTGCGTCTGGAGTATCTGGACTAGAGATGGCTCTTTTCCTTGATAAATCCAGTAGCTCTATTTAATCCCTCCTTTCCATAAACTTTTCCCTTCAATCATTTCTTTTGCTCTTCTTCAATAACTATTTACTGGCTCCTTAGCTGTCATCTACAAATATGCTCAGGTCTCCCTATCATCAAAAATAAAACAAACAAAAAACCATTTAACTCTACTAGACTCCCACTCTCATTCTGTATTTCTTCTCCCTCTTACAATCAAATTCTTATGGAAGAAAAAAACATTACCCTACACTATTGTTTCTACTTCCAAATCTAAACTCAAAAAGTTTTAATGTTGAACTTAAATACCAAATAAGAGCATTTGCATAAACAGAACATAAATAGAACACAAAAAGTTAACTCCAATGAAACCATAACTCATTTCATTCTACTTACTTGATTAAAAAGGATATAATGAATTCCACAAGCCTCCAACACAAACTGTTCTGCTTGCTGTACCTCCCTCCAAACCTTTTCCAATAATGTCTCAATGGCTATCTTCTTTTTTTGGTGGGGGAAGAAAAGAAGAAGACAATCCCCCAACTAAAACTAAAGACAAAGGACCCCTATATATTTCTAAAGCTTTTGTAATATGGTTTCTGATTATACTATGGGCTGAAACTGTCCTCCCAACAATCAGTGCATGGTATTTTCTCAATACTCACTCTAATTATTTTCCTGGTTTCTTCCACACATCTGTTTCTCCTCAGTCTCTCTTGGTGTCTCTCTATCTCTCATAAAATGCTATTTGAAGTCAAGAAGACCCAAGCTTGAATCCCATACTTCAGCCACTATGTGATCATTGTATAATCAATTCACTTAAATATACCTGGGGGCTCAGTGAAATGGAGATAACAATATTTGCAATATTTACCTCACAGGGTCATTGTGAAGACCTATGCAAACGTTAGCTATTATTTATGATCTTCATACCAATTATGATATGCATAAATTTTTATATTTAACCCTAATTTGTTTCCTGAACTCTAGTCAATTGTCTGCTAGACATGTCCACTTAGTTTGCCCACTAGCATCTCAAATTCAACATATCCAAAACAGAACTAGTTCTCATCCCACTAACATTCAAATTCCAATTTCTCTTATTTCTGCTGAAAGCATTCTCATATTTTTAGTCACCAAGGTGACTCAAGAATTAACTCTTCCCTTGCTCTTACCTTCCAAATCCAATTAGCTGCCAAGTCTTGCCAAGTGAACCTTGGCATCTTATTTCCATCCTCTTCTACTCACATGGCTACCACCTTATTTCTTGACTGGATTTGCAATGACATCCTAAGTGGTAACTAGGCTCATTTCTTTGATGTTTTTCCTCCCCAATTCATCCTTCTTACAGATGCCAAAATCATCTTCATAAGGTATTTGACCATGTTATTAGACTGCTGAAAAATCTTTGGTGGCCCTATTAATGCTGGGATAAAATATACATTTCTCAGGTTGGCATTTAAAAGCCTCCACAATCCACTCCTCCAGATTTATTTTGTATTACTCTTCTTCATACTACCTACTTTCTGGCCAAACTGGCTTACTAATTGTTTCCCAAATTTGACACTACCTCCCCTTTCTCCATGCTTTTACACAGACTTTCCAAATCGTGTAGCTGAAAGATACTGCCTCCTCTCTTTTTCCTCTTAAAACTGTATGCTTCCTTCAAGGTTCAGCCAATGTATTACCACTTTAGTGAAAATCTTCTTAATTTTTCTATTTGTTAGTGTTCTCTCTCATTGCAAATTATTCTTTTATTATAGCTCTCTGACAGAATGGAAGATACTTAAAGACAAGCACTGATTCATTTCTGTATCTTCAGCACCTAGTATTATGCCTCACATATTGTGGATGTTTGATGATTGAATTCAATAAGAATTGACTAAATGTCTACTCTAATACAAGATGAGCTGAAAGGCACCTAAGAGGACATAGGCCAACCCCCTCATTTTACAGATGAGGAAACTGAGGCAGAGAGATAATCTTGTCTTATTCAAGATATACAGATAGTAAGTGTGGAACAGACAAGACTTGAATCTCAATTTCCTGGCACTCTTTCCACTATACTATAGTGACTCTAGGGATATAAAGATTAAAAAAGGGCACTATTTCAAAAAATTTACAGTATGATAGAAGAATATGGAATCTACAATAACAATTACATGGTAAATGTGCATACATTTAGCTAAGAGCATATAAAAGAAAGATTCAAACAAAGTGGGAAGAGAATGCTATCACAGCTAGTGGGAAGTAGGAAAGGCTTCATGGAAGCTGTATTGCAGTATTTCTGTATTTCTTCTGGAGCTGGAAGAAAGGGAAGCATTTAAACAGGAAAAGAGAGTAAATGGGCCCATTACAGGCAAGAAAAACAGGGTTTGAAAAGGCACAGAAATGGGAGCGGGAACCACATGAATAAGGGCAAGTGCCTATAAGTCTAGTCTGATTGTTGTAGCAATTCATCAAGTAGAACAAGCAATGTAAGATCAAACTACAAAGCTATCTTGAGGCTAACAGTACTGGTAATCAAGTCACACTAACAGTTTGGAAGGTCTTGAATATCAAGAGAGAGTTTGAAGCTTTTCTGCATATTTTAGAAACAAATGTTTTTAATAATCAGTCTTCTCTAAAATACTCTACTGAGTACTTAACATATGGCTTCTCTCTCTCTTTTTTTTAAAGTCTAATTGATATTTAGTTATGTTCAATTTTCTTCTGGACTAGACCTGTGATTTTGAAGGTACAGGGAACTCTGAAATGAGGAAACTCCTTCCATCAAGGCAAACTGGCTTCTTTGCTGCAACTTATACTCTTGGAAAACCTCCTGAGACCCTGAAGGAAAGTGACTTGCCCAAGATCAGAGGCATTGTTGAACTCATGACTTCCTGAACCTGAGACTAATCCTTTATTCGTTAGAATATGCTGCCTCTTCATTAATATTAATACTGATCAACAACATTACAATTTACATTACACTTTACAAAGGACTCTCAAGTATATCTCACTGTATCATCATAATATGTCTGTGAAAAAGACAAACAATTACTATTATTCTCCTTTTACAGATGAGTAAACTACAACTCAGAGAAGTTGAGGGAGTGAGGAAGCTGAGGTTTTCTAAACTGAAGTCCAGGTCAGTTTCTACTATGATATGGCCATCTTCCATATAAACACATCTATATATATATATATGTATGTATGTATGTATGTGTATATATATATATATATAAATAACAAAATATATATATATTTGTTTTAGGACAAATTTTATCATGCTTAAGTGATGTTTGGAGGGCTTCAAAAAAAATCACTATAAAACTATTATTCATATTAATTTACTTATTAACAAATACAAATCTTATAATAAATGAAGCAAGAAAACACAAAATTCAATATGAAGTATTCATCAAATAAAGTTGTTACCATTAAACTATACTTTCATACTTCCCTACTGGTCTGCAGCCTTAGAATAATGTCATTTAGTATCCCGTGGGAGCATGCTACTGTTGGGCTGGGCTACATGGTAAAATTACTAGTTTAAAAAATTAATTTAAAAAATTAATTTAATCGTACTTCCAAAAAAACAGAAGAGAAATCACTGACTCAAGGAGAAGGAAATGGGATGGAGGTGATGGCTTGAGAAGGCTTGGAATAGCAGCTATGAAAAAATACAATTAAGTTAATCCAAGATTAATTAAAGGATTTATGAAAAGTCAAAGCTGAGGTTGGCATAAATTTGTAGCATGCCTAATCAGTGTTTCCAAAATGTCCTCCAAAAGCACTCAGCAGTTTGGAAAATGGCTGTCTTCAATAAGTATAGGTGTGACTTACTGGTACCTTTAAATGTAAAATTAGAACTATTATTTCCAATTGAAGGGCTGTGCTTCCATGGTGAATGAACCTTCTTCTTCTGAATGAGGGAGAGAATATTATAATCTATTTTTCCAGGTCAAATTCAGAAGGAAAAAGCATGGCAAGCATCAAAAAAGATTCCAAACAATTCAATGTGGAATCTTATGCTAAATTCATGGAAGTAACAGTGATCTGTAATGGCTGGACTAGTTCTCTAGAAGATCTTAGTACCAGCCTGAGTCCTTGATCTTAGGCGAGATTTACGTGGATGGTCAGACATGGAGTCCGTTTATTCCAAATTCTCTCAACCTTATATACCCTAATACCCTTACATATCTATAGCACACCATGCATGTGCTAACTATATACTGCGCATGCAGGACCACATAAACAACTTGTTATGTAGTTTGCCACCTGGTATCACTCTGCTTCAAATAACAACACAGGTTGTCACTGCCCCCTGACTTCTCAAGAAGGTGAGAGTCCTTAGGAGAGATGGAGAGCCCAACCAGACACAGTCAGCAAGATTCCTTTTAGTGGACTAAAGGATCTTATTTGTGGCCCTCTACAGTGACCAAGTCATGCCAACTCTTTAACTTAAAAAAGATAATGAGGAGGGTGAAGCCTTAAGCTATCTATATTTCTGCTTCTTGTAAATTTAAATCAATTTAACTTTCATCAAGTAAAGTAAAAACAATTATAGTCTGACTTCAGAGAGGCAACTGTGAGTGTGTGTGGAGGGGAGGTGGTAAAGAGGGAGAGAGGGATGCTGTGAAATGGTTGAAAGAAGGCTGGACTCTGAAGATCTGTTTCAAGCCAGGTCTCAGAGACTTAAGCAGTCTTTTAACCTCTCTAAGTGCCACCATTTGTAAAATGGGAACAAGAGACCCTTTAGGACCTCCCTCAAATAGGGAGAGTGGTTTGTAATTGCAAAGGATCCTGCAGATGTGAGCTATTACCTCTAAGTCAAGAGGATGCTGAATGCTCTTGAGATGAAGTGGATCTTACCTATCAGACAGTGGACTCGGTACAGATCAGATTTTTGAAGCAGATTCCGCAGCTTTGCCTGAGTTTCAGTTAGTTCGGCACAGTTCCCATTTGCACTGGGCTTCTGTTGAAGTACTTTCTCTAGATAGAGGATGGCTAAGTGAGTGTGATATTCCTCCTTCTGCAGTAAAGGAATAAATAATGAATACACTATATCACTGCACATATGAAGGATTGAAAACTTTGCCACAGGAACCAAAAACAACCCTCTTTTAAATGAAATTACTAACATCAATTAACAAACACTCCCGCAGAATTTTACATGGCACTGCATTTTAAGGTTTATAAAGTATTTTCCCTACCCTATAAAGACTAAGACAAAAGACCAACATGTGACTTCAAAGCTACCCTAGAAATTCAAAGCTGTTCTAGAAACCACAATTTTTTTAAAAAAATGAATTAGAAATCTTAGGGAAAGAAATCTGCTTCTTGGAATAGAACATTTTAAATAGGAATTTACTTAAGACTCTGTAGAAGGAAGGTAGCAAGATTAAATAAAATCATTATAGAGACTGTTTTAGAAAAACAAGAAAACCAAATTATCCAAATTGACAATCTTCTTTAATCCTTTCAAGGGAGAAACAAGAGGAAGATAAGGAAGGGGGAAAAAAGCTGAATGTGGGAATGGGGGCAGAGGAGAGGAGGAGACCATTAGAACATATAGTTCAAGGTCTTCTTCTCCCAAGACCTCTTGAAATCATCTAGACAGTCCAAGTATTTATTGAGTACTCATATGGTACATAAGGTAGTTAATACAATTTTACTCAATGTGCTCTGTAAAAAATTCTATTATCTAACTCAGCTTCTTCCCACAATAACTGCAAAAGTATAACCTATACTTTTTTCATGGCATCTTGGCCTTGGAAGGGATGTCTGAGGTCATCCAATCTAAGCTCTTACCCAGTGCATCAATAGCTTTGTAGAGAGAAGACTAAGAATTTCTGAAGCACTTACTTGTACTTTCCTGTCCACAACTAGATGTTCCAGGTACTTAATAATAGAATTAGGGTATTTTTTAAGGCAGTTGATGATGTCATCTGGGTTAAAGATATCTTTCTGCTGTTCTTCTAAAGGTCTCTTGGTAAAAATCTGAACTCCAACCTGAAAAAAGGTGACATTTTAGATACTAGGCTTTTCCAAGTCACCTTATTTTTTTCCTGTTGTAGTTACTGTACATTTCATACTTCAGGTAAGAAATTATTAATAATGCTGAATAATAGAAAGCATGCAAGCACAAAACAATGTAACATTCATACTAGCAAAGATTTAACAACATGAGATCATAGTAAGATTCTGAGATCAAAATAAATGGTAAAACTTTTTTATTAAAATTCATATGAAAAGACACAGCTAAGAAGGGGACAAGCATGTGCATGTTTACACATAAACACACACATCACCAAAAATGTGCCAGACATTGTGCTAATCACTTTTTACAAATAGCATCCCATTTGATCTTCACAACAACCTGGAAGATAGATGCTATCATCTCCATTTTATAATTGAAGAAACTGAGGCAGACACTTGCCATATAGCTAATTAAGTGCCTGAAGCCAAATTTGAATTCTGGACTTCTTGATTTCTGGTCCAGTGCTCTAGCCTCTGCCTCATTACACAGTAAAGGTTGAATAGAAAAAACAAAGTGTTTAATTTTTTGGCAATAAGAGGTGTAAAAACTTGGATCAATCCACAATTCACTTAAGAAAAATAATATCTTCTTGCTGAAGAACAACTGAAAGATCATTATTAAAAAAAAAAAAAAAACCTGACCTGGTTGAATATTACTGTGCTATTAAAAATGTTGAGCAAGTTGAGCAAGTTGAGAAGAACGACTTGCATGAAATAATGAAGAGTGAAATGTTGTATACAGTAACAGAAATATTAATAACTGTGAATGACTAATTTATTCTGAGTGTTATAAATACTCACATCAACTACAAAGGACCTATGAAGATATATCCATTTCCAACGAAGGATCTAATAGAACTATGTATAGTATAATTTTATATACATGCATACACACACACACCACAACACACACACACACACACACACACACACACACACACACACACACACACACACCTCTATCTATACCAAATGGTATCCTTCTATGATGAGAGGAGAAGGGAGACAACTTGGAATTTAAAATGTAACAAAAAAATTAAATTTAAAAAAATAACCATTAACTAGTTGACTAAATAAATCTGTGAACTGTTTTAAGTGGCAAATGCTTAAATACCATGGTTGCTGCTTGCCACCTTACAAGTTCTTATCAGCTGATGTGTACTCAAAGAATTGAAAAGTTATTTCAAGGGAAATTTAATGATAAAGTTAATATCTAGGAAAGGGAGAGATGGCAAAATAATAACAAAACGGAAAATTTCATAGAAATGATTTTTGAATCATTCACTATTTTAGACATTTTTAATACTACTTCCTCCCTCTGCTAGATAATCTCTAAAGAGATCTAGAACTGTTATTTGTCTTCACAATATTTATAAGTGTTTTCAAAATAAAAGGTTTAGGAAAGATAAGAAAATAAGCTTTTGTGAGAAAATAATATGGTTGAACGCAAGAAAATGTGTAGATATTGTTGAAAGCAAAATCTATTTTCTGGGAGAAAGAACTTTTTTACTGTACAAGTGCTCTTCAAACTTCTTCACCCAATGACTAAACCTCTTTAGTACCACAGGATCAACATTTTTATTTTTGCAGAGGCAATTGGTTTTAAGTAACTTGCCCAGGATCACACAACTAGGAAGTGTTAAGTGTCTGAGGCCACATTTGAACTCAGGTCCTCCTGACTTCAGGGCTGGTGCTCTATCCACTGAGCCACTTAGCTGCCCCCAAGATCAACATTTTAAAACACAAAGCATGATGTCCGTTTCCAGTGCTATCACTGACCAACAGCAACTTCCATGTCCTCTCTGAAAACAGCTTTAAGGTGAATAGAGGCAGTACTATTAAGGTACGTGGCACAACTATTGCACATTCTTCACCAAACCACCCAAGGGTACTGAAATCCAAGACAACTTAAGATAAAAAAACTAGTTTTAGCCACAGGTGAACTCGGGCAGTTCAGTGCTTTTCATAGAGGGATAGACTTTAATCTGCATCTATTCTGCTTTTAGACTCCTTGCCACAAGTGTCTCCACAGTCTGATCTATCCTCTAGCCCCTCTCCCCCCTTTTTTTTGGGGGGGTGGGGCGCGGGGAGGGAGACAAAGCAAAAATTGCAGTTAAGTGACTTGCCCAGGATCACACAGTTAGAAAGTGTTAAGTGTCTGAGGCCAAATCTGAATTCAGGTCTTCCTTACTCCACAGTCAGTGCTCTATCTACTGTAACATCTAGCTACCCCCATCATCTATGCTTTTTAACTATAAGAATAATTTTCCTAAAGTATAGGGCTCACCACTCTAGCAGGTCATACAATATTCTTCATAAACTAGCTCTTGTTTACTTGTTCCATCTCCTTACACTTTACTCTCTGCCATAAACTCCTAGAATCCTAGACTTTCATGACTGCTCTCATCACAGCTTCTGCAGGAGGCCTTCTCCATCCTCTTGCTACTCGTGTCTCCCCTCTGAGACTGCCACTCTCTCTGCATGTACCCTTATTTACATGTCTCCTCTTTATGAGGCAGGAGAGTGTGTTAGTTTTTCTTTGTAACTCCAGAACTTCGCACAATGCTTAGTACCCACAAGGTCTTAATAAATGCTGATTAACTTGCTGACTGTAGAGTACTTTGTGCTATGTGGATGCACCAACTCCACTCTTTCCTAATGCCACCCCTATCCCTACCTCCCAGCATGACCATACTTTACTTCTGCCTTCTTTTCTCTCCTATCCCAAGATGCAACAGCTTCTCCCCCCTCCCCCAACTCTAGTCTATAGCTTCTATCTTTCTTACCCAAGGGGAACCAAACCGTAGGCTTTAATCAGAAGGACTTAGCAATGGGAATGGGAATGGCAGGCAACATAGACAATGGATTATCATATGGGAGTGTACTTAGTTGGTAGGACTGAGACAGTTCTGCATTTCCAGCTTCTATTTAACTCCCTCCGCCAGCAAGCCAAACAATGGAACACCACCATTCATTCCAACTTTGCTCTAGCCCACAGAAAAGGAAATGATAGACTTTAACCTGTTAAAATGAAATTTCAAAAGAAAATAATAAAGAAAGCTACAAAATATTACCTGGCAAGAAATAACTTGCCTCAAGAGAGGCAAAAAATCTTCAGCAGTAGTTCTAAAATATGGTACTTACTTAAATGTTCAAGTTAAAATGGGTGTTATGACGAAAAAGTGTTAAGGGAAATAGATTAAAAAAAGTAAAATACAAGTCAGAAAGTAGCTCAAAATTTTTTTCTCTAAAAATAACTTTCCCCCCCCCTTAACCAAAGAAAGAAGACATCTGTGAAGCACGAACCTCCTCACTTTTCTGTAATACCCACTCAGCATATTTCCACACTAGTTCTTGGTCTAAGCAGTAGGTTAGGAAATCAACAATATATTCATAAAGGTCTGCACGGGTAGAGTCATGAATTTCTCCATTCACAATGTTCACCCATAACTGTAAAAAGGAAAAGAAATAGGTTAATTAACTATATATCTCCTAGGATTAGCTTAAATAAGATTGAGATACTTTTTATTTTTTTCTTTTTGATTTTTATGACATTGCTGTCATTTCCCCAGCAATTACCGGTCTCCCTAACAGAACCAAAATAACAAAGAAGTACAATTAAATAAAACAAAGAAACTTATGTTATATGCTATACCCCAGGTCCACCACTGCACTACAGAAAGCAGAGATTACCTATTCTCTTTACCTTAACATTACTTTATGAAGAGTTTATTGGGGAAAAAAACAAAGCAGAACAATGCCAAGTGGCTGATAGCTCCTCTCAAATGAGTCATTTCCCAAGAACACATAGTTATGACTAGAATCACTAGAAGTATATGACTTAAGAGATATTCACTACTTTCATTACTTTTTGCTGAAGCAATGCTACCACATATTGAACTAAGTAATAGTTTTATTTTATATTTCAATGTTCATTAGTCTAATTATTATGAAATTTGTGTAGATGTGTGAGAAGAAGAAGAAAGTTTTTGGAAACACTTTCTTAGGAATGGTCTTTCTAGCAAAAAAAAAAAAAAGAGAGCGAGAGAAAGTTATTAATAACCAATGATGTGGGAAGATTCAGATTTCCCCTTTTTTCTATTCTCATTTCAAAACCTCAGTTTTTGAAGGTTGACCTAATCTTCTCCTCTATCTGACCCCATCCAACTTTACAAAGAATCTCTCATCTAAGATAAATTCTATTCAATCAAGCCTGGGTAGATTTTGTCTAAATTGCCCAAGGCTGGAAGTGGACTGGATAGAGGGATAGTCCCATTCACTCTGGAGCTGACATGATGTCACTCATAGCTCCTCATAGAAGTAAGTTCACTTCTTTTTATAAAGTCCATCCTCATTAATCGTTAACCAATAAGAGTTGGATTGACATCCTCAGGATTATTCTTCTTCCAAAAAAGCAAATAAGCCAAAAATCTGCCATAGTTGTCTTTGGTCTAAGAGAGAGAGGGAAGGCCAATGACTATCCTTTTATTACAATACTGACATTATTAATAAAATAATTAAATTACCCCAAAATTATATCTCTTGAACCTTAAAACATCACAAAAACAAAAACTGCATCTTTGTTGGTTTTAGAAAAGTGTTATAAATTAACATGACTAATCAGTCTGGTGCGATTTAAAAAATACATATGAGAAATGCATAAGTACATTGCCACTCTTGAGAGACTAAACAAACCTGTACTGCAGCAGCATCCTGACCATTATAATGATAAAGTAGTCCAAGTGCAAAATATCTGAAAGGAAAAATAAAAGTGGTCAGCATAGTGTCTTCTCCATCTTGTTTATGGAGAACTGGTGTCTGTCTGTCTGTCTGTCTCTCTCTCTCATATATACACATAGCTTATGTAGACAGATGAGTTTTGGTTTTCTATGAAAAACGTATATAGATAGAGCCCAGAATAGCCAACGTGAAAGGGGAAGAAAGATTAAACATCATATGGTTCAAATCTGAGGTGTTGAAAAAATAAAAACTCAACCCTGATGAAATTTTTATTTTAAACACAAAATCTTTTTCAGCATAAAATGTGTTACTGCTGGCCCTGAAGTGCAGTGTTTTCAAATAATTTTAGAAATACATATGTCTATATGTCACTCACCACTTCATAAACAGCCTCTCTTCTCTATAACTTCTAGCTGTAACTAGCCATGACACAAGAGGCAATGTAGCATAATGGATAGAAAAACCAGGGAGACTTGAATTTAGTCTCACCTCATACACATCCTGGCTGTATGACATTGGACAAGAGCAACAGGATCAGAAACCTGGGTTCTAGTCCCAGCTATGCCAGCTAGATAGCTTTGCCAATTTGCTAAATTTCTGTAAGCCTTAATTTCTTCATCTCTAATGGAAGCCTAAGGTTCTTTCCAAATTTAAAAGATTGCATAAATCTACAATAGACAGGTAAAGCATTTATTAACTACCTACCTGTGTGCCACAACATATGCTTGAATGACATTATAATGTCCATCATTCTGACTAAACGTTTCAAGCATTTCTTTAAAATATTAATGATGAGCATGGAACTCAGTAATGTATTGGGCATTTTTTTGAACAGAATTAGGTACTGTTTCTTATAGAAGGTCAAAACTCTGGAGAAGTATACGTGAAACAAGAATACTTACAACAAGGTGTTAACTCAGTGGAATTGATGAGATAATGGTTCCCTAGTTCACATATATATAGTATGATATAATGATATAATCACTCCAGTTGGCAAATACTCAGGATGCTGTAATGATGTAATTGTGATAGGGTATTTAAGGGCTGAGAGAAGTGGGGAAATAGTCAATCAGATTAGGACAGACTGTGAAGGAGTCAGACTGCGACAGACACAGACTGTGAAGGAGACAATAAAGACTTTAAACTCTATTCCCAACTATCCTCATGGTGACTATCCTGCTGAGACCAAGGCCCGTCCAGAAAGCTAGCTGGGACATTACAGTCTCTTACTCAAACATTCAATATTAAATGACCAGGGAAAGGTCCCAATCTTGTGCCATTCTTTTCAAGAAGAAGCCATGATATACAATGTAAATGTCTGGTTCTTTCCTTCAAGGGAGAAACTCCCTAGGCCTCTTTCAGTAATCTTCTAGGTACTCATTTCTCCAAAGCACTAAAATGTATTTTCTTAATATAATTATATAGATTCCAGTGTATTTTCTTAACATAATTATGTATTTAACAGAATGTCAATGAAGCTTCTTTCATCTGTATAAATTTATAGATTTCAGCATGAAGCCCTCCCAAAGTAAAAGAGAAATGTAAGAATTACTTTATTCAAGGAAAAAGCTATTTAATAGTGACTAATGTTAACAAACAAATAGACTGACAATAGAGATTGTGCTGCTCAGAGATCCCCTGATGTTAGGATTGAATCTGAAAACCAAGACCATAGCAATAGAATTTGAGTTGGACTTTGCATGTTTACACATATTTCTGCCATCATCCTGACTTAGAAGAATCATTCACTTAATGTCTATCCCTTGGAAATCTCCAAGATTTAAGATTATGCCATTCAGGCCTAATTTCAGACCGGGGGGAGAAGGGAGGGGAGTTCTTAATTATTTTTGTGTGTGTGATATAAATATATTTGGCATTCTGGGAAGAAGACCATGGACCCATTTTCTGAACGCTTTTAAAACTACAGAGAATTGAGAAAGAAACTAATAAGTTTGAAATATAGTTACCAAAATATAAATTTAAAAAGTTCATGGACCCAGGTTATAAACCAATATTCTAAAACAGTAGCCCTTACCAACTGTATCTTTCAAAAATGTAGGATTTAGGATTCAGTTTTCAATGGAGGGTGACTAGTACATGCATCACAGCTATCCCATCTTGGAAAGAATGACTCACTTTTTGTGTTTCTCAAGCCATGCCACACTGTCTGTTAAAAGGCAGGAATTCTCTGTGACCAGAAGATCCAGCAAACTTTCATGATCTGTTTCTGCATACAACTTGAGCAAGGCAGTATCAATGTCTTCTTTGTAGCCATTTGCCACTTCCGTGCTACGGACCTCATTTAAGTAGCTCATGAGGAATCTTTTGCATTTGGTCATCTTCTCCTGGTCCCCTTGGGTCAGCTGGTTCAGGTCTGCATACTCATGCAGAGGGGGATGAGACC
Organism: Antechinus flavipes; assembly: GCF_016432865.1. Lineage (NCBI taxonomy): Eukaryota > Metazoa > Chordata > Mammalia > Dasyuromorphia > Dasyuridae > Antechinus > Antechinus flavipes. Next base: position 178,835,395 of record NC_067400.1, on the reverse strand, counting down.
GTGTGAATGAAGAAGTAGTAGGCAACAGGAAGGGATACAGAGATATCAGCTCCCGGACATCAAGCTGGCCGCTTCTGCAATTACAGTGTCAAACTAAATGAAGCAAAAAAGAAAGAAAGAGTACACATAGGCATACACACATTTCTGGTCTTGGAATGTTCTTTTTTAAAAAGACCCATTTCTAAGCATAACTTGGCATGAATCACAATTTATTTAAGCTTATTTCTATAAACATACATTCAGAACATAAAACTAACATAAGAAGAAAGAAAAGAATGATGAAATATATACTTCCTGAGTAAGGAATTTGGGAAACCTTGTAAGAATAAAGGTTTCCCAGGAGGAAAAAAAAAGCCTGAATCAATGTGAAGATGAGCAATTTGTTTCAGCTAGGAGGACACAACAATCTCTACTTTTTTTTCCTCAAAAGTATTTTATTTTTCCAAATACATGTAAAGATAGTTTTCAACATTCACTTTTGTAAGATTTTGAGTTCCCAATTTTTTTTTCTCTCTCCCTCCCAAGACAGCAAGCAATCTGACATAGGTTATAAATGTACAATCATCTTACAAATATTTCTATATTAGTAATGTTATGAAAGAAAAATCAGAAAAAGTGAAAAACCATGAGAAAGGAAAAGCAAACAAACAAAAAAAAGTAATAATGGTACACTTCAATCCACGTTCATTCTCCATAGTTCTCTCTGTATGCAGATGGCATTTTCCATGCCAGGTATACTAGAATGCATACAACAATCTTTAGAATACCTAATTGTAATACATGGTCTTCATAAAGTTAGTAGCTTTCAAGGGATATTTACTTCAACCCTTGATCTAATTAAATGTAAACTTCTAATAACTAGCATTTTATATGACTTTAAGATTTACAAAGCATTTTACTTATGTTATCTCATTTATTTTACTCTCAAAGTATTTTCTCAAAAGGCTAGAATTTTATCTGAAACAACTTTTTTTTTTTTAAAGAGAGCAAGTAAATGCAAGAGGAGAGTTCCTTAATTTAATTATAAACTACACTTTATATAAAAGGAATTATGAGAATGTGGAACCAGATTATGAAGCAGCATGACTTTTACTTCATATTTTGGTTTATAATTGTTTACTAAATAAAATATAAATTCTTTAACCAGGCATTTCAGGTCCTCTACAATCTGTCTCAAGCTTTTCAACTTTACTATAATTTCTCTTCACACATCAGCAACTCAGACTACCTGTTACTTCAATTCCTAAAATGATGACTCTCTAATTCTTACCTATTAAAATACTTCCTCCTTCTTTTATGGGCAACTTGGATGCTATTTTGTCCCATGAAGCTATTCTGTACTTGATTCCTCCAAGAGGAGAGTCATAATTTCTTCCTTAAATTTCTGATACTGTTTTCTTTATTCTTCTAGGCATCTAGATTATAACTTATATCTTCTGTTAAATGGGGAACAAGAACCATGCCTTATCTCACGTTAGTATAACCAGGATTTAGGAAAGCACACTGAATATTGTCAGCATTTAATTAATGGTGAATTGAAATTAATCTCTGTCAACATTTTACAAGCAGTTTTCTATCTGGCCATATAATAGTACAGAATCTCAAGTAGGAATGAGTAAGATTCACTTTTGAAAGAGTAGTAGAGAGAGTGCAGGACTCAGAAAGAACTAGGTTTGAATGCTGAATGACACTTACTAGCCATGAGAACATGTACAAGTTGCTGAATTTCTCTGAACCTTTTTTTATATGAAAAATGGAGATGATGATATTGTAGTACTCACCTCACAGTACCGTGAGGATCAAATGTAGAAAGATTTGAAAACTTTATAATGCTTTCTGTCAGTTATTATTAATTGCAGCAGCCATAACACACGTAAGTATTAGAAGGAAAATATAAACCTCTTCTATAAGCAACTTAACATTAAAAAAAAAAAAAAAACCATAGTAAATCTTTTCTCTTTGTAAATTGGGAGAAAAGAAAGTATGCAATGCTGCTGCTATCCTACTTAGCTCAGAGGACAGGCAAAGTGAAAAGTGCCAATCACGAGGAAGTGATGCACAGAGAACAAAAGAGAGCTTCAGAACATTGGAGCTCCTGTTACCAAGAGAAAAGAGAAAAGAAGAAAAGAAGAAAAGAAGGGAAGGAGGGAAGGAAAGAATGTATACCTTTGAAGAGGGATTAATTGCAAAGAGGGAGGGTATTTCTAAGAGAACAGGACAATTTAAGATAAGCAGTCGTTCCCATTTTTAAAAAAAAGGACAGAAGAAGCAGAACAGTAGAGACAGAATAGATGTGGGAATTGGGAAACTCTGATTTTGAATCCTGACTCCGACAATTACTAGATATGTCACCTAGGACAATTACTTAACTTTTCTGTGCCTCAGTTTCCGTATCTGTAAAAAAAAAGAGGGGACTGGAGCCTAATACCTAAGATCCCTTTCATCTCTAAAATTATGATTCCATGATTCTATAAAGTCACCAGAGAAAATAATTTCACATCCTTCTAAATGGTCTGTTGTGGGACTTATAGTTAACCAACTAACTTCTTGTTCAATTTTCTATAGAAAGAATAAAAGTAACATTAAAAGAGAGTGATCTAGGGATTTGGAAAACCCAGCTTCAAGTTACATTTTTTTTTTCTTTTGTATTTCATTAATCCTTTTTCCTCATCTGTGAAATGGGGATTAATTATACTAATATTATAATAATGATCATTCTATTAATATTCAGAGGTTCATTTTGAGGCATGAACTTGGCTAAAAATAAAGTGCTATATAAGTGTAAGTACATAGGTTCATAGATTTAGAGCTAGAAGGGATCTTAGATTCATTTTACAGTTGAGGAAAATTAGGCATAGAAAGGTTAAGTGACAACATGGTAATTAAAGAATAGTCAGGATTAGAACTCAGGATTAGAACACAGGACTTCTGATTCCAAATCGAGAACATTCTCCTTTTCAGAGTCAGTGTCCTCCCTTTCCTCTATTATTACCTTTCATCTATTATTAAGAGTTATGAAAGTCATCGTTTTGATTTTTTTTTTTTTTTGGACAGGTTAAACAACCTCAAAACCTTTAAAAGAGCTTTCCTTTCACAGAAATTGCTGAAGCTTGGTCCTCTGATTTCACTCTAATTAAAAGCATGAAATAGCTGGAGAGTGAGATTTGTCAAGCGATCAGCATTAATTCAGAAGCAATAACTGACACTTGTACTTGATATACAAGCTACAATGGTATTATTAGAGCCATAACTAGCATAAGGGTCAGCAGGTTTCTACCTGAAGAAGCTACACCTCAATAGGGGAGGGCATGCTGTCCCCTCTGGCACTTCTGGGCCTTGTCGTCCTTTACAAGTCATGTTATATAGTCTCCTGACCTTACCTAGCTGGACTGCTTGTTCTGAAATGCTAGGCCTGGATCCATGCTACATATGCACAGTGATAGCATGTGCCCCAGCAGAGGCTTCAGGATCTCAATCCTCTCAACTGAATTTGCCCTAGGGGCTACAATTTCTACTTATAATTCTGGTTATTATTCACCCTAAAGCGTTATAGTTTAGATAGATCTTTTGATCCTGAAGAGCATAACCTACTTTTTTTTTTTTCAGGAGGATCAAGGTGATGACAGCTTTAACACCAACATTCCAATTTACCTGAAGAGTTCTTTAGCTTCTAGGAACTGAAGCTGTGCAAACTGTATAAACCCCGCCTGCTGCAGGATTCTTCTGTACATTACCTGCAAGGAAAGAGACGACTTGCATTTCTAAGAGACAACAAATCATCACTTCTTTAATACCTTAAAAGATTCAGGATTTTATTAGAGAGAAATTTTCTCTACCAATATGCGTTGGAAATTCTTCCATCCTTTGGCAGATAATCTTATGAGTTACTATGGTTAAAAAAATTAATAAATAAAATTATCCCAGTGGCCAATCTTTGGGAGATAAGCCTCTCCAAAATTAGACAGGATAGTCTTCAAATGACAAATACATGGCCTGTTGGCAGGATTATATTCAAAGTTTTTCTTGGATTGTAAGGCCTGCTGGAATTTATGCTCTACTGCCAACATTGCAGTCAAAGATCCAAAGCTATTTGCCACAATGTGAAGAGGATTTGGACTTCAGTGAATTTTGGCTAAGATCCTAACCATGATAATCTCTCAAAATCTCTTTTATTTTAGTTCCTCCTTCTAATCCATACAGATTAATTATCCTTAAAGGATAATTTTTATCATATCATTTCCTCATTTGAGAGCCTATAACAGCTTCTTATTGATAATCACATCAAGATTTCACTCTTCAGTTTGATATTTAAGTACTTTTCCCAACAACATTCACACTGTTATCTGTCTAGACTTCTCTCCTAATACTAACAGGCCAATCTCCTCATCATCCCCACATGTGCCATACTCATGTCATGCTAGATCCAAGTTTTATAATTTCTTTGAAGGTCCATCTCAAGGCCCTTCCTTCAAGTGCCCAAAGAAACCAGGTTACGAAGCTTCTATCCAGTCATCTTGCTCTTAATTCTCTGAATTATTTTTATGAATACATACTTTAACAGAATATCTTGAATCTGTATATATGCTACCTTGAGTTATTCTGTTTTGCATATATACATATATATAATATACATGTGTGTATATATGTGTGTGTGTATACATGTATACACACACACACAAAACCCATGTAATCATATTTAACATGTATTTTTTCTTCCTTCCCTCTTTTTGTCTCCCAACTTAGGCATCTCCTTGTCCTTTTTTTCCCCCCTATTCCCAGGAACCCTCCAGACTTAGTTCAAACATCTCAGCAACTTCCACACTGAATCTCACAGCTCAAGGAAATCACTAGTCTAAGTCTCCCCACTTTCAAAGGAATATAGGCATGAGCCAGTTATTACCTGTAGCTTAATAATTAATTTTAATACAACTACATCCTTTGGCTTGAATACAGGTCCAGAGGCTAAGCACCTTGAACTAAGCTTAATGTTAATTATATAATTGCTAGGAAAAATAGAAATTTAAGCTGGTTTATTTCCATATTGTTGGTTTATTTCTGACATTAGATACATTATTTTTTCCCCAATAAACTAGCATTTTAGCATTTATTTTCTCTCTCTCCTACTTTTCCTTCTCCATCTCTCTACCTCTAATACAGAATAAAAAGGTAAAACAAAACTCTTATGACAAATGTAGAGAAGCAAAACAAATTCCTACCCTAGTCATACTCAGAAATCTGTGTCTTATTCAAGTTGCAGTATTTCAGAGACTCAAAAATTTAAAAGTTGGGAAGGGATCTTAGTGGAGGAGGGTTAGCCTCCTGATTTTACAGAAACGAAAAACAAAGCCCAGAAACTTGCCTAAAATCACCTGATTAGTGGAAGCATATTTAAATTCAGGTTTTCTGACTGAAAAGTCAGTATTCTTTCCCCTATGCCAGTATATTCTTTTCTATAACAAAGGATCATAAAAATCAAAGAAGGCTTTTCATTGAAGGAATGTTGGAGATCAACTAGAAAACCCTTTATCTTGATATATGAGAAAAGTAAGATCCATGTTCTTGAAAGAGGCAGGATTAGTCTCATAATTTAACATTCCTTTCAAATCTAAAACTATGACTCTAACATTGAAGAGTAAAATTTTATAGTAAAAGAGAGAAAATTATAATCTGAAGATTTTGGAATCTATTTATAATATCCTCAAATCATTTAACTGTCTTTAATATTCTTTCAAGCCCTTTTGTAGGAGAATACATGTGTATGTTTTGTTATTAGGGTGTCCCCAAATTTTTAGTGAATTTTTAACTTTTACTAAAACTTTTGGAATATTGCATTTGGGTATGTATTTAAGACATTAAACTGACATTTTTTGCTTTATTCTACTTCATTTGCAGAGAAAAGATATTCTTTTCCAACCCAGAAAAAGGTGTCAGAATAAATTGAGAGAAAATTTTTAAAGTATTCTTTCAACTAGACATTAAGAATCAAAGATGGTAGTTTTACAAAGGTGGCTTCAATCAATAACCACACGATGGCAGCAAAGGATAAGAAATAAGTTAAGGGTAACTTACTTTAGACAATAGGTTTGAGTTGGATATAAAAAGAAATCAGAAACAAAAAGCCATCCTGAGTTTTCTCCTCTTCCCTCTTTTGCTGCAAGCTCAGAAAAGGGATTGGCTCCTTTGCCTGCCAAAGCTGGTGCTTGTAATCAATTCCATGCCTCTTTTGGAAACTTTACACATATTCACTGATCATTACTACTTTGTGATATCCAATTTAAGAAATATTCAGTGATAATGTGCAAATAAATTACAAACGTAAACATTCCTTGTCCTTGAGGCATTTTTTTTTTTTTTGTAATTAGATAAATTTGGCTATAAGAGAACAGTTATTTAGGGAAAGTTTTAAAAATTACCCTTAGGTAAGGCTTAAGAGCCAATATTTCAGCAAAAAGATAGAGTGATCACTGCAAATGATGATCAGTTAGATAGCTCATAAGAACATAAAAACTGCCATCTCTAGACTAAATTAAAAACGATTATCTTATTGCAAATAAAACTTTTTTGAAGATGCAATAGATAGAGGTTGATACATCAAATTCTATTATAAAAACAATTTTTTTAAAAAATGGTCAGAAAACAATTATAGTGAGCTAGTTATAGCACAATGAAAATAGTGGCTAGGACAGTAAGTTTAAGCTTACACAGAAGTTATTCAGGCAAAATATGTTTGGAGACCCTTGTTTCCTAATAGATTAACTAAGACTGGTGAGTCATTTAATCCCAGTTAAGATGTAAACTGACAGTTAAAGTGTTAGAAGATAAAGCTAGAGGTCAGATCCTTTCTAAAGATATTTGCATTTTAAAAAAAGATTGTTTAGAGAGAAAAAACAACCGATAAAGCCAATCCAAGGCATAGGTAGGGGATTAGGTACAGCAGATATAGCAATTTTGGGGGTTTTGTAGTTGTTTTTACAAATGGAAGATTTGCAGTAAATGCATTAATCTGCACCATTTTTCTAAAAGCATGTAGTCACATCATATGTCTGTTATATTTTGGTAACTTTCACAATGTTTCAAACTTTTTCATTCTTATTTTACCCGTTATGGTGATCTGTAATCAGTAATCTTTGATACTATTATAATTGTTTTTTTTTTTTTTGGGGGGGGGGTATGAATTTAATCGGTAATGTTGTGTGTTCTGACTGTTCTATTGACATGCCATCATCCTTGCCTCTCCTCCAGTCTTTCTATTTCTTGAGATATAACAATATTGAAATTAGGCCAATTAATACAATTATCAAAAGTTCAAGAATCCCAAGTTCAGAAATCCCTGATCTAAACTAAAGGGTTCTTCTGCACTATCTTAAACCTTACAAATTTCCATCAAAATCAATCCATCCTGCAATCACAATTGTTAAAAGGGGTTGGGAGGAAGGGGAAGAGATATCAAAATTTGTGGCCATTTTCTATCACCCCATACATAAACAATTAATACTGCAAATGAAAAGCATAACAGAATTATGCTATTAACATTAATATTAAAGTAAGGAAACAGACTACATCATTACAGATACTATATGCAGGCACAAGCTAAATGAAGCTCATCTATTATATGACCGTTTCTTTATTAAATTATTCTTCTCTATTTTGGAGACGAAATTGTATGATCATTAATCTATGATTATGGATTGAGCTTAGTACATCTGAATTCAGGTCTTCTGAATCCTGAATATTATATTAAATATTTTATTTTATAACTTTGTGTTATGCTTAATCAAGAATAGATACTACTCTTTCCCCCTAACATCCTGAGTCTTTCCTTCTGTTTTGGCTTCTTTGAGTTCAAAATAACTCTCTAAACCTCAACTAAACATTCTGAAACCATGGTTTCATGTTCTAATTTCTTGCTATATCACCCCTACTTTTGTTAATGAACAAAACAAAGGCTAATGAAAGCTAATGAGAAAGAAAAGGGAAAATGGATAGTAGTGGACACCCACGTATCATCCTCCTTGACCTGCTCCTGTTTCTCTCTGGCCTACCATCTTTTCCTCTTCTCACTCTTCCTGCCATTAAGGAAAAAAAAAAGCAAGTTCTTACTCAAGAGTTTCTGAGCTTGAAAGAACCTTGGTTCTCCTCCTCCTCCTTCATTTGGTGGATGAGGCACAAGGTAGATGAGGCATGAGGTAGATGAGGTAATTTATAACAAAATTGTGCTACTAAGTATTCCCAAAGTTCATTAAAGTTTTTCCTAAGATTTGCTTGAGATACACTGTTATTTTTAAGTCACAAATTGACACTTTATGAGTAAAATAACTTTGCCTATCCTGAGGGTGTATTACATTAGTATGTCAACATTCCTAATAGCACATTAGCATTGACAGTCACTCTCCTTTTAAGTATTGTTACAAATATCTCATAAGTCATTAAATAATGCTTTAGAATCTAAAGATCCTAAATAAATGCACAAATGACTAAGGGATATTTATGTTATAATCTATTTCTATTTTCTTTTTATTTTTTTCTACTTCATACATTTACATGCGCGTACACACACACACTGATCTAGTATTTTGTTTCTTCTAGTAGCACTGTTTTGCTTTTCTTTAATGCACCACTGTAATATTTTACATAGATATATTTTTGTATATTTTACATAACTCTATAGATGTACATGCTGTCTTTCCTGATAAAACTTTTTGAGGGCAGTAATATCACTTTTGTCTGTATAATCCCAACCCCTAGCACAGTGCTTGAAACATAATAAATACTTAATGAATACTTATTGATTGCTATTGAGTATTAGAAATGTATAGGTTTGGTTTTATCCCTCTTCAGTAAATTCCTTGAGGGAATTTACTGTCTTCTATCATCTTTATGCTCTGACAAAGCAGACACTTTAATGAATATTGGTTCAAGTGAATTGATCCCAGAAAACCTTTTCTTTCTACCCAATCTAGACTTTTACTATTCTGATTAAAATGTTCACTCACAAATTTAAGTTCAACTTGGATATCACATGCAAAAAAGTATAATAGCTTAAGGTGTCAGATCAAATCATTAGTGTTATTAAAAATCTTGAAACAGAGCTATAACTAGGAATTTTTACACTTGAACCATAATAATCACTTTTTTTTTTCTTGGGTGGAATGAAATATGGAAAGAAATCCCAAGCCACTGGCATAAAGATCTGGAGAGGAGCTCCATCCTTAGGGATCTAATGTCTTCTAACACAATGCAGCAAACTTATGAGACACAATTTATGTAAGGTATTAGACTAGTCTCAGGGGATAAAAATATAAAACAAAAATCACTTCTTCAAGGAGCTCCAATTCTACTACAAGGATACACACACACACACACACACACACACACACACACACATATATATATATATATATACATATATATATATATATACACATAAACAAGCATGTAATTATTTTAAAAGGAAGATAATACCAGAAACTAGAAGAATCAAGAAAGGCTTCCTCTAGAAGGTAAGAGAAGTTGAGTCTTAAAGGAAACTAAGAATTCTAAGGCACAGAAATAAGGGAATTACATTCCAGGCAAAGGAAACAGATGTAATGGAAAGAACAGTAATAGGCTGGTTTATGGCATATAGAAAGTTCATGAAAACAAGTAACATGCAATAATAATAATAAGTTTAGAAATGTAAACTGGAATGTGATTATGAAGGCCTTGAAATGTTATACTAAGGAGTTTGTATTTTACAGTATGAGGTCACTGAAGTTTCTTATGCAGGGGAATTAGGGGCAAAACATTATTTAGAAATATCATTTTGAAAACTGTATAAAAGATGGATTTAAGAGGGAAGAAGACTGAAGAAGAGTTAATTAGGAGGTTTTTGCAATAGTTTAGGGAAGAAGTGATAAGAATCTCAAACATAGGGTGGTTAGTGTTATTTCAGCAAGTAAGAAGGATGTAAGAAATGCTGGAGAAAGAACTGAGACATAGCAACTGATTATATATGGAAGATGAGAAAAAGGGGAAAAGTGGAAGATGATGCTAAACTGGCACTCTCAGTAGAAAGATGCAAGTTTGCTAGAGGAGCAGGTTTAGATTAGAAGATCAGGAGTTCAATTCTGAACATGTTGAATCTGAGATGCTATTAGATATTGAGGTGGAGATGACATAGGGAAGTGGTAAATGGGAAAAAAGATGAGAGATTATGACCGGATATATAGATCTGGAAGTCATCTGCAGAGATAACTGAACTCAAGGGAGCAGGTAGAGCACTGAGAAAGAAAAGAACAAATATATTATAGCGTATATTTACTCTTAAAGAAAGAAATGTGGATGATAAGACAGCAAAGGAGACTAAGAAGGAATGGTCAATCAGATAAAAGAAGAAATAGAACCAAGCAGTATCCCAAAAGCTGAGGGTGGGAGAACTACCATAAAGACAGGTGGTCAACAGTATTAAAAGCTGAAAAGGAATCAAATAAATTGAGGATTAAGAAAAATGTACTGGACTTATTAATTAACAAATAGTTAGTTCTTAGGGAAACATTTCAGTTGTGTAGGAAAGTTTAAAGCCAAATGGCAAAGAAGTCTAGAAAAAGTGAGAGGTAAGGATGTGGTAGCAATGAGCATTAACAATTTTTTTTTCCTAGAAGTCTGATTATGAAGTGGAAGAGAGCTATAAAACAATAGCTTCCTATTTTAACTAATTATTCTTCCTAACTAGGTTCAAATCAGGAAATATGTGGTTGGTTCAAAAAGGAGAGAGATGAGTTATTTTCTAAAACTACCATAATACTAGCCAAAATTGCTTCAAGTAAGAAAGTTACAGACCTGGTATAGTTTGGATTAATTTGATGCCAGATGGACTGATCTAAGACCAACCTATAGGAAACTGACCCAGAGGATTTATAAAAGTCATTTTTAGGATTTGGGTGAGGAACCCCTTGCCAACCACTTCTTGCCAATAGTTCTTATTTTTATCTTCCTAAAACGTTTTTTAACTACCTCCTTCTATAGAAAGTTTTAAAATATGATTTTAGTAAAAGGATTGTTTGTTTGAACCTATAGGCTCTGAAGGATATTTATCTTGGTGCCAAAATAGGTGACATTGAAGGGTTGTTTGAGTGAATACCCTTTCCAACTACTTGCCTATTCCCTAGATCACTACTCTTTCCTATTTTCAGGCAGATATGATCCTGGCCACTCATCTTCCCTTCTTTGTTAAGAGGGTAGTGGCAAAAGTCCAGAATCCTTTACCAACTATTGAAGATGATAAGAGGGCAGTTTACCTTTGCACAAGAATAGGGATACTGAATGAAGTTTTACCCCTACCACAAGTATTAGGGTAGGTTGAGGGATAATGGCAAAAGGGTGCACTATCATTCACACATAGCTCTCTTCTACTGCTGGTGTCTCCCCACCCTAGCCCCACAGCATTCCTCAAGGCCTGTGGGATTATTTGAGAACTTAAAAATTTAGGCACCATGAGGTAAAGGCTAGTCTGCTCCATTCTCATTACAACTCTATCTCTAAACATCAATAGGAGATACGCAGGAAAAAAAAAAGCATGAAGAACTAAATGGAGCCAAGAAAATGTTACAGTTAAAATTTGGGCAAGGTAGAGGCTCCTAAACAATTTTAACATGAGTCTTGCTTGACAGTCCTAAGAGATTCCAATGTTTTAAATCAAAACTTAAATAGAAAGAACATTACTTTAACATATAAAGTAATTTTTTCTTCTACTTTCCCGTATCTTAGAAGAATTAGAAAAGTAAAGTTTTTCAATTAAAAATTTTTTTTTCTCATATTCTTCCTTCACTTTAATTTAGAATATGCTCTGATATAGAACTCCAAAGAAGAAACATGTGTTGTATTTTCCCCCAATGCCACATCAATGATTCCTTATTTATTATGCCCATTAAATAATAGTAGTTATTACTACTACTGTATAATAATGCTTAGTTATTATATAAAATCATATTTTATATACATCACATGATTATATATGAATATAAGCACAAATACAAATATGTGTGTGTATATATATGTGTATGTATATATATATGTGTATATATATATATATATATATATATATATGTGTGTATGTGTGTGTGTGTATGTGCAAATAAACAAAAACAATTCTATCTCAGTTTTCTATGATTTCAGGTCATGCTCTCTCTGCTCTTTTTATCTGGTATAGCATGCCACTACTTGGTCATGTACAATTCCTACATGCTAGTTCCCTTTTAGTGTATATATATTTTCTCTCCATCTAGATTCTAAGCCAAAATTACATTTCTTTGTACCCTCAAAAGCATTTGGCATGATGCTTTGCACAAAATTTTTTTTTTAATGATGGATTTCACAGTTTTCCCCACCATCAATGGCATTAAGAATACTGTTCCTGCATTCCCCCATCAAAGCTATGTATGTATATATGTATACACAAATATAAACATTGTGTGTAATTTTGTTACTGTCAAATATAGAGAATAATTTGTACTAAGATAACAAAGTACTAACAAGATGGAGTTCTTAAGGCTCTAATTTAACAAAGGAAGAAAACTGATTCATAATTAACATATTTATCAAGTTCAGATTTTAAAAAGTTTGTTCTCTAAAATAGACTAAAGATTCAAAAACAACTTCAAAAATAACTAAACCCATTTAGTATATTCATTTGCTTAATAAACTTTTTGCCTATTGACTGCAAAGGTAAACCAGTCCAACTTGGTTCCAATGATCACAAATTCTAACGGACAAAAATGAATTGTGCCCTTGATTCATCTCTGCAGGTCCCATGAATAAGAATAATTTGAATTTTTTTAAACTAGGTTTCATTATTGTTTGGAAGGTAAATTTCTTACATGATCAGAAACTACAGACCTGAAATTTTTCTTTTGGAATGTTCCTTCGTGCTCCTTTTGCTAAAACTAAAGCTTCGTCCACTCTTCGACTTGCAAGGAGATCCTGAATTTGTCTTTCAAGAGGTAATGGAACCAAGATATATACTCCTTTACTGGTAGCTACAATCACTCTTCCTGTGCAGAAATATAAAGTTGTTGTATAAGAACATAAATATCATATTCTACATAATTTTTTATAACCCAGGTTTTTGATACATGATGCATTTCAAACAACTTTAATTCAACCTAAATATTTATTAAACTAATACTTTGTGCAAAGCATTGAATTAAATCCAGAAAAGATAGGGAAAAGACATGAAGATCCCTGTGTTCTACATGCAGAGATACAATTCACCCAATTTAAATTTTTAATTTTAAAATACCTAAAAACACTCCATCTTGTTTTTAGTTCAGTTAAAATTTGATAATCTTACCATAACTAAAGAGTGTTTACCCTAGTCCAATATGATTTCTTCCCACCCTGGAGCACTACAGGATTTTATGTATCGTCTGTACCACTTACCAAGACAATACCTCACATTATGTCACTAATGTTTGCAAAGCAGTTTACATACATTATTTCATTTGGGCTTCAACAGCCATAGATATTAAGTTTTATGATCTGTAATTTACATAAGTGGGAAAAACTGTTGCAGAAAGGCTGAACTGTTTATCATCATAGAATCAGAGGCAAAAATATGATTTCAAGTCAGGCTCTCTCTGTTCTTTTATTTTAGTACATTCAATGCCATGCTACTTAGCCTGTAGAACTCCTACATGCTAACTGTCTTTTCAGAAGTGTGTGTGTATGTGTGTGTGTATGTGTGTGTGTGTGTATAAAAACATACACACATTGCATACATATATATTTTTCCTTCTCCATCTAGATCCTAAATCCTTGTCACATTTCTTTGCATTCTTAAAAGCACTTAGCATAATGCCTTGCACAAAAAATTAAAAAAATATTATTTGATATCATAATTATTTTCACCATCTCAATGGCATTAAGAACACTATTTCTCTACTCCTTCCTCCACCTCCATCCCCTATTACAATTAAATTTTGTTTGCTAGATATAATTATTAATTCAGTATTTCAAAAGATCCAATGATTTCATTAGTAGGCACTCCCTTCCTTGACTCATACTGAGACTTCTCCATGTTTTAGTTCAAGGTTTCATAAACTGTTGCCCTCAAAAATACCAAGTCATATATCTGGTGACAAATCTTTTAGTGCTAAGCCTAAGGGCCAGCTGTAAAGGACCTATTAAATCTTGTGCTCTTATGACACAATATTCTAATAGTTAACCACACCATAAAAAGGCATCACAATGAAGATTTTAGTGGAGGATATAATCCTTAAACACTGAAATCTAAAATGCTTTCCCCCAACCCCCTTTTTAACCAGAAGTTGTCTCTAAATTTAGAATAAATACATGATCAAGAGTAAGGATCCTTATTTTGGAAGTCAAGTAAAGAGTACTATTGATTAAAATTGCAATGATCTATCATTTAGAATTGATTCTTTTTTAAATTAAAAAAGAATGTTATTGTTTGCTTGCTTTTGGTTTTCTATTTTTTCCCTTTTTAGTTTGATTTTTCTTATGCAACATGATAAATGTGGAAATATGTACAAAAGAACTGCACATGGTTAACATTTAAAAAAAAAAAAAAGAAAGAAAAAGTACTTTTCAAGTTTCAGAACATGTTTTTTCTGAACTGATTGTTCCAAAATCTAGAGCCTTACAGTACAACATTCCGAACCAAAGTACTACATGGGGCATTTTATATATAGCCTTCTTTCTGAAAAGTTATAAAATCTTTACACTACTTTATCTTTTTCAAAAATCCTGAGTTAATTAAGCAGGTAAACAAAATTCTTTTCATTTTACTAATGGGAAAACTGAAACCCAGAGAAACTGAAAACTTTACCTAGAGTCTGTAAGTGGTGTGGGGAAGATCACCTCTAGTTCTAGCTGCTACTATAAAGGATGTCCAAATATATTCTGTTGACTCTTAGGAAAGATCTACAAGAGAGTACTGTTCACCAACTCTCTTTTTATATAAAGAGAAAATATAAAACATGCTTTGCTAACTGAAAGTTAATTTATGATACCATTCAAAAAATTAAATTTTTTTTGCATAGTATTTGCTATTTGTTAATACCTTCAAAGTCCTGTAAAATGTGGCCTTCCTTAAAAGGCAGTGTCTGTTTTTGCTGTTGATCCAACATGCTATGCACTGTAATGAATTCATCATCTAGAGCTATTACATATGGAAAACAAATAGCTGCACCAATCACATTCTCTGACCAATGCACAGGGGCACGCTGGGATATCCCATCTACTGTGGCAAACATGCCTATAAAAAAAAGAGATAAAAAATTAACTGGAACAAAAATAAACTGTGAATGCTGTTTTTATACAGATAGGTTTGACTACACAATAAATTTATCATAAAGTTTTTGGAAACTAGATTAGATTGAAAGGAGGGAAGATGAACAGTCTAAGAAATTATAAGACTTAATTTTGTGAAGGGATTATGTATATCTTTCCCCAGGATTTAGATTCTAGATTCATTTCTGAGAGACAATGATTATAACTAAAAGCAGGGAAGGTGCTTTTAAACAATTTAAATAGCTTAATTGTTCACATTTTAAAATTTGCTTTGTCCCAAATATTTTTAAATAACTTTACTGCTAAGTCTTTAGATTTTCTTGACCCTACATATTACACTTTTTCAGTACTGTATGCATCCTATATATAACTATTTTCTTTAACCCATATTATCTAAAACTAAGACTATTATTTCCCTCCAAACCTGCTCCTTTTTCTTATTTGTCAGTGGTGCTACCATTCACTCAATATTACAAGATATCTGACTAGTTAGACTTCCCAGTCTAACTGACTGGATGACTACTTTGTGTCAGTCCCACTTCTATGGCCTCTCTCTCATCCATTCTTTCTTCTCTATGCCCATTGCCACTACTCTAGTATAGACCTTCATTACTATCCTGTTCTTCAGCAATAGTCTCTTAACTGATTTTTGACTATTTCCTTCTTTTTTTGTATTCTATATTACCCTTCACATTACAGCCAAAAATGGCTTCTTTCTGCTCAGATCTAGTCAAGTATCCATGTTGCTTGACTCATCCTTTCTGTTGCCTGAGGGTAGTTGGTCAAAGGAAGCCTTCCATAATCTGTTGCTATCCTCTTTTCAGGTGCTATTTCATTAGCTCCCTTAGTTATACTCTAGGATCCAATCAAAGAGGACTATGCTCTGTCCCCTAATATTCCTTGAACTTTCCAACCTGGATGCCTTTGGCTCAAGCAATTTCTGTCCTCTCTTTTCTTTATTTAATTCTTATCCATCTCTTAAAATAAAATTCAATTACCTCTTCTACGAAATTTTTCAGATTTTTCCAGATTGTAATTCATATGACCTCTTTCAGACTTCAATAAACACTGTTTTCAGCTATATTTCATGTGATAATTATCTGTTCTGCCTTGCCTATTATATTATCCTGGAAACTTCAAAAAAGCAGGAATTACATTTGACCTAAACTCCCTAAGAGTTCCCTGTACACAAAAGCTAAAAGTAAATTCTGAGTTAACAAATCACTCAAACAGGAAAAGCGGAATCAAACAAAGGCAATCTATGGGTAAAACTTTCACCAAATGTAAGAGAAAATTTAAAATGATAAGGAAATAGACAGACCCAAACCTGGCTTTGACTTCAGGTTAGATACATCTATCCCCCACTATAGTCAGGCTGTTGTGCAAAGCACATTCTCACAATAAATACAGAAAGCTGATAGTACAATAAGCCTCCTCAGCTGATACTAGCCATATAATAGTGTTTCTGTATACAGAATGAGAAGGGTGGAAGTCAGAAGTCAAAAACAAAGCCTGCAGACAGACAAAAAGAAAAGTGCACCATGCTTTTGCCAGACTAAAAGAATCATTTTACTGTCTGTGCTGAGTGGGGACTGTTGAACTAGCTGCTTGTTTAGAATCACTGAGGTAGACTATGGAAAAGGTTAGATCTCTCTCAGGATCTAATTTAGGAGTTAGCGCTCTCAGGAAGCAGCACTGACCTTCAACTATCAACAAAAAAAAAATAAAGTACCAACATGATATAGCTAAGAAAATAAAAAAAGCAATATTAAATTAAGAACAGTGTGGAGCAAAAAGGAAAGTTATATGACTTGAGAAAAGGATTAAGAGAAGTTTTGGCTAAGACAGAAATCAAAATAATGACCAAATGGGGAGGTAATGACAATAAATATAAAATTGCTCCCATTGTCATAATGATCTGGAATTTTTGAAGCATTTCCTGCACAAAAACCTAGGGTCCCACAATCTCTAAGTAGCACAACCAAGATTTGAACCTAGATTTTCTGACTGTAAACCCAAGTATTCTACAGTTACAAAGTAAATGTTACCTTTCAAAATGCTTTCAGGAACATACTAAGAACTGATGTATTGCCAGGAGGAAGACAGTGGCAGTGTGATTTTTTATTAAGTATGTATAGCAAATACCCAATGGTAGAAACTTATTCTACCCTTGTAATTTAGAACCCAAGTATTCTACAGTTACAAAATAAATGTTACTTTTCAAAATGCTTTCAGGAACATACTAAGAACTGATGTATTGCCAGGAGGAAGACAGTGGCAGTGTGATTTTTTATTAAGTATGTATAGCAAATACCCAATGGTAGAAACTTATTCTACTCTTGTAATTTAGTCTTAGAGAGTTGCGTGGAAGGCTGGGAGAGTGCTCTTTCTATGACACAACTAATAAGTGTCAGAGGTGGGACCTGAACACTTGTCTTCCTAGCTCCGAGGCCAATTAATGTACACATTGCCTCTAACTAATTTGAATGAGTCATTTATGAAAAGAGAAGCTATATGGTGGCAATATTGTATTTTGATGAGTTCTACCCCTCTCCAAATATAAAAGTACCTCAACTCAGTCACTTCTTAACATGCTCACAGTAATAGCAATTCATAGCTAGACATAAAGAACATTGGTTGATATTCTTGTCCTGGTAGAAATATGGGTTATACAGTTTTTAAAGAAAATAAGTGAGTGTAACAATCTGTAAATGCACCTGAAAATGTTATTTCTTTTTAAAGAAAAATTAAATTCCTAAAAATATATATATGTACATATGTCTGTTTATGTGTGTGTGTTACAATTACCAAAATTATGACAGAGGATTCATAATGGCAGAGATGAAAAGTAGACTAAAGTTTTGATGACTATTTTGCTTAAAAATAAAGAAGCAATCCTATATTATATCACAATATAGGAATTTACTCTCATATGGGTTGAAGAGGAAACAATGTATACAAATCTGAAGGGTTTAAAAGTTTCCTGAACTTCTAGAAAGTAAGATCGGATGAAGAAGGGATTTTTAGAAGGCTATATAGATTAAGATTAGGAGGGCAGAATGAATAGATAAGATAATAACAGACAAAAGAGGGACTTATAAAGAGAAGGGTAAAATAAGATAATCTAGGAGAGAGGCTGAGAAGAAAAATAGTAGGTAAAAATAACTGAGCATAGACTAATATCTTACACCATTTGACAAGTTAAGGCCAAAATGGATACATGACCTAGATATAAAGAGAGATTTTACAAGGAAATTAGAAGAACAAGGAACATGTTATTTATCAGATTTAGGGACAGGTAAACAATTTATAACACAAAATAGAGACCAAAATTAGGTGTAAAATAAATCATTTCAATTCCATGAAATAAAAAAGATTTTGTACAAATAAATGTAGCCAAAATCAGAAGGAAGGCAGAAATTTGGGAAGAAAAAAATTATAGACAGTTTATCAAATAAAGTTCCCATATAAAGTTCTCATATCTACAATATATAAAAAAAACTTTGCTTAATGCATAAACATATGATCATTCCCAATTTATAAAATGGTCAAAGGATATAAATAGACAGTTTTCTAATGAAGAAATCAAAACAATGTATAGTCATATGAAAAAATACTGTAAATCATTATTGATTACAAAAATGCAAATTAAAACAACATAGAGATATCATTTTATACCTACCACATTCATCAAAATGATAGAAAAATTAAGTAACAAATGTTGGAGTGGATGTGGAAAAATTAGGAAACTAATTGTTGATAGAATTGTTGATAGAACTGATCCAAATATTTTGGAGAATAATCTAGAATTATATCTAGAGACCCAGCAATACCACTACTTGGTTTATTTCTGAAGATGATTAAGGATAAAGGAAAAGAACCTATATGTTCTAAAATGTTTATAGCAGCTCTGTGTAGTGGAAAGTTGTGATTATATGATTGTGCTAAAAGAGATGATGAACTCAATGATTTTAGAAATACATAGAAGCACTTACACAAAATAACAAAGAGTAAAATGTGCAGAACCAAAAGACCATTGTATATAGCAAAAGCAGTACTGATTTAAGAACAATTTTGAGCAAATAAGCTATTTTGAATGTTATGAATACCCAAATTAACTATAAAGGACAAAGAAGAAAGCTGCTCTCTCATCTAGAGAAAGAACTGATAAATAGATGTACAGAATAATTTTACTGATAATTTTGTTATATATTTGAAAGAAATGTTAGGCATAGTAGATTGACAGTTTCACGTGTAATCATTTTTTTTTGTACTATGTTATAGAAATGTTTAATTCCATAAACTAAAAATGAAATAAAATAAAAAGGAAGATACATTGATTGTTTCATGTCCTGCATTTTTTCGTTTAATGAAAAATGTCTCTGTTACATTGGCTTGCCACCAAGTTGCTTCTTAAAACCTTGGGAAGGATGAAATAGATTTTGGGTGTCTCTGTTCACACTCTTCTCCATCACTAGTAGTACCCTTAACACAAACATTCTAATTTCAAATCAACCAGTATTTATGCAAGGTACTGTGTGAGGAGGCAAGGAAGTTCTGTGCAAGGTGCTGGAGGTACAAGGCTAAATTTTAAAAGAGGTAGTGTCCTCAGCAAAGCGACATTCTGGTTGAGATTGGTCTTCAAATATAATAGATTAATAAAATGCAATATAATTTGAGATCAGAGAGTACACTAACAACTAAGAGTATCAAAGAAGATTTCTAATACATAGAAAGTAACACCTAAACTTCACTGAAGCTCAAGTCACTAGGAGGTGGAGGTATGGAAGATATACATGCCAGGTATGTAAGATAGCCTGAGAAAAGGCAAAGAGGAAGGAGATAGAATGATAAGTTGGGAAAGTTGGGAGGAGGAGGAGTAAGAACAACAAGAACAATGAGAATAACTAGAACAAAGAGAACAAGAAGAACAAGAACAAGAAAGCTGTAAAAGAAACAGCATGAAGTTCAGTACTGGCTAACCTTGCTATTCGAATAAACCCACCAATATTAATTGCTATCAACGCTGATGTCAAGGTATTTTATTCTATGTATTTTACAAACATTATTGTGAAAAGTCCACAGGCTTTACCAGACTGCCAAAAAAATCAAGAACCTCTGTTCTTTCTTTAGAACATGGCAAGGATATTCCACACACACCCCCTTTTAAAAAATAAACTATCTACTGGTCTCAAACACTTAACACTTTCTAGCTGTGTGCCCCTGGGCAAGTCATTTAACCCCAACTGCCTCAGCAAAAAAGCAAAAAATAAATTAATAATTAAATTAGCTATTAAAAACTTAGGGAAAGTTGATAGAAAAGAAGTTAAGTATGGATCTGGAATTGAGGTTTCAGTTTTTTTAAAGAAAGCTTTAATGTGGAACTTAGACTTTTATTGCCATTTTGGTTGTGAAAGGATTTTCTTAGAGATATGAATTTTTAAGGTATATGGTAGCAAAAACTAAAACTAATTTTCTTAAAACCAATCCTACTGCAAAATATTACAACCCTCCTTAATAACAAGATAAGAAATTGCCACCTTTGTAGATTAAGATATATGCTAACAGAATTTTGACACCTTTTTAAAAGAAACTAGAGGCACCACTTCTACATTTCAGCAATGGTTGCTAAAATGAATAGAAAACAAAATGGTTGTTATGAGAAATGTGAATATTACTGAAAATGCCATCACATTTTTCTTACCTAGTCCTCCAGGGCCAGCCAGCAGAAATTCTTGCCTCCCTATCCTCTTCACAATTGGCTGTCTCTCTTCACTGCAATATGGGAACAGATCCTGGGAAGTCCCTGTATTGTAATTCAATATGATGTACTGTGTAGTGAGTGCCAGGCATAAAAAGTGGCCATCCACAGCCACAGCAAATGGCTGCTCTGGGGTTGACACTTCTTTTACAATTTGGACTCGGTCTTCATAGACCATAAACATCTGAATGGTCCTACGTTTGACTGAAATGATACAAACCTCCACACAAAAGGGGTCCCCACTTACAGGATTCTCATTTAAAGCAAAAGTCACTGCCCCCTTTATTCGAGCACCTGAAGGGATAGGTTCAAGGTTTATCATGTTAACCAATGCAATGGTATTGTCACAAAGCACCAGGAGCCTATTGAGGGCTGATGCTGCTTTCAATTCATTCACTGGCTTCTTGAAACCCAGATATTTATGCCGCTGCTTTGTGGCAGAGAAAGTGACCTTTCCAGTTGGTGATATATTTTCTTCCAATAGGAAGTGGTAGATGAAACATTCATTGGTACCAACATAAAGGTTCTTTCCACAGCACTCAATGCATTCAATATTGATGTGATCTTTGTCGCCCATCAGGAGCTCCCGCTCGATGGCAGAGACCAGTCTGAAAGCCTTGATGTTCATCATTTCTCTCAAATGATCTACTGGAAAAGAATGAAGACAAACATTTTAATCTGCAGTAGCAAAGAAAGAAAAAATGGTTTAGATCAAGCTATACACAAACACAGTCTAATAGATCAGTGGAACAGAGTTAAAAAGCAGAAAAAAACTGAGCTCGACAATTCATTGTTGAATAAATCTGAGAGTATGAATTACTTTGGAAAGGATTCTTCATTCTCATCTGAAGAAGAAATCAGAAAAGTGACTGGAAACAATCTGGCAAAAATTAGATTTAGACCAATATCTTATACCACATACCATAACAAGCACAAAATGTGAATTATTAAAGGTTATAACATTTAAAAAATTAAAAGAGAAACAGTTCAGATATCTTCCACAGATATGACTTATAAGAGGTTATTATCAGAATTTAGAGATGCAAACATAGGGGCAGGAGACAGGGTGGCAGCAACGTGAATGAAAAAGAGGAGCAATATTAGCAACACTGTCTAGGGTAGAATCAGCAGGCCTGACAAATGAATAAATATGCTGAGATGAAGGAGAAAGAAGATTCAAAGAAGATTCTGAATCCATGGGATTTAGAATTGGAAGAAACCTTAAATATCATGAAAATTCTACCTGAGAACTTAAGTGATTTGTCCAAGATTGCACACAGTAAATAGCAAAGCTAGAATTTGGATCCAGGTCCTGACTCTAAATCCCATGATTTTCTCACTACTTTTGAGTCTGTGAGATATAAAATGGAAGTAATTAGGAAGAGGATCAAGTGCTTTTGTGAAGGAGGAGGCTTAGAGGATGACAAATTCAATTTTAGATATGTTGAGTTTGAGGTATTCATGGGAAATCTAGGTGAAGATGTATGAGAGAGTGTATGAGAGAGTGAAATAAGGAACTAAAATCCTAGGGAATGTTACAGGTGAGGATAAAGATATGGAAGACACTTGCACAAAGGTGATAACTAAAACTATAGGAATAGATAAAATTATCAAGGGAGAAAATGTAGAAAGAGGGTCAAGGACAGAATTTTAGAGGTTGTCTAATTGCCTCGTAACATAAAACCATGGGCTACATAAATAATTACAAGACCTGGAGTTGGCTGAGGTCTAAGAGGTAATGGAGGCACAGAATCTTAAGATCTGGACCCAGAAGGGATCTTAGAGATCATTTAGTATTATACCCTTTTTTTTTTTACAGATGAAGAAATTGAGGACCCAAAAGTTTGAGTGACTTGCCAATGGCCACATAGTGGCATATCTGAGATTCAAGTTCAGATGTAGTAACATTAAAGAAATATCAAACAAACATACTGAACAAAAACCCTGGGCTATTCGGCATCTCCGCAGAAGGCAATACCATTTTCCCAATCCCTCAGGCTCAAAATCTTGACTTCTTATTATTTCTCACCCCCATATCAAATAGATGCCAAGACTTTCCATTTCATCTCTGCAACATTTTTCTAATATTGCCTCTTCTTTTCCTGGAACATTGTCACCACTCTGGTATAGGTCCTCAACACTTTATACCTGAATTACTCTAACAGCCTATTGGTGAGTCTGTCTGCCTCAAGTCTCTTCCCACTCCAATGCATCTTCCTTCCAGCCATCTCTATTTGGTATTCAAAATTCTTCATAACCTAGCCCCCTCCTACTCTTCCTAGTCTTAATTTTCTAGCAAGCACTCTTCAATCCACTGACAGTGGCTTCTTTGCTGCTTCCCAAATAATCTCTCTACCTTCTACCTTCCCATGTTTCCTTTAAATCTCAAAATCTCATATTCTTACAGGAAATGTTTCCCAACCTTTCTTAATTTCAGTGTCCTTAAGTCTCTTACTTATTATCTACTTATCTTGCTTTTATCTTGTTTGCAGATATTTGTTTGCTTGTTGTCTCCTCAATTATACTGTGAGCTCCTTGAAACAAGGACTGTCTTTTGCTTGTTTTGTATCCCCAATACTTAATACAATGCCTAGCACATAGCAAATGTTTACTGAGGAATCCCCTAGAATTTTTTGTCTTGAATGAAAATAAAAACAGATTACTGTCAAGCTCTTTATACTAACATAAAAGCTAAATACTTAGGTTTGTAACCAATTGCCTCATAAAAAGGAAGTAAAAATAGGCAACCATAGTTTACAATTCTATTACATTTTTAAACTATTACTGACAGTCCTGTAACTTTAGTTGCTATAAGCAATGGAGCACTGAGCTTGGAACACATATTCTACCCAGTTATTATGAGATAACAATTTTCTTAAATCTTGATCAATATGGGGCAGTATGGTGGATTCTCTATGAATTAATTACTTACCTTCACAACCTACACAAAATACTTTAATAATGTACTAATGTAAATACAAGTGCCTCAAAGGTCTACACAGAATATACATACAAATATATTCTCTGGGGCTTTACTCTTCTTCACAAAAGATCACTCTGACTAGCAATACTTCTAAAAGAGGGGGAGTTTAGGGATTTAATTTTAGTTACAACTATATGATCTGGAAGGCCATGAAAAAAAGTGATTTTTCCTGGTGATCACTCTAAGTATGAATTAAAGTTATTTCTTAAAAGTTCAATAGTCACTGTCATGATTGGGTTCTTCTTCTTCTTTATAATAACAGCTTTTTATTTTTCAAAATACATGCCAAGATAAGTTTTCAACATTCATCCTTGGAAAATTCTGTGTTCCAAATATTTCTCTCTTCCTCTTCACCTCTCCTCACACTAGACAGCAAAAATTCAATAGAGGTTAAATATGTGTAATTTTTCTAAACACATTCAGATCAAAAGGGAAAAAAAATGAGAAGAAAAAAAAAAAAACACAAGCAAACAACAACAAAAAAGGGAGAAAACACTATATTGTGGTCTACATTCAGTCCCATAGTCCTCTCTCTGGATGCAGATGACTCTTTCCTTCACAAGTCTATTGGAATTTCCTTGAATCACCTCATTGTTGAAAAGAGCCAAATCTACTGTTGGTGGAATTATGAAAACATCCAGCCATTCTGGAGAGCAATTTGGAACTATGCTCAAAAAGTTATCAATTGTGCATACCCTTTAATCCAGCAGTGTTACTACTGAGCTTATATCCCAAAGAGAGCTTAAAGAAGGGAAAGGGACTTGTATGTGTAAAAATGTTTGTGGCAGCCCTCTTTGTAGTGGCAAGAAACTGGAAATTGAATGGATGCCCATCAATTAGAGAATGGCGGAATAAATTGTGGTATATGAATGTTATGGAATATTATTGTTCTGTAAGAAATGACCAGCAGGATGATTTCAGAAAGGCTTGGAGAGACTTACATGAACTGATGCTGAGTGAAATGAGCAGGACTAGGAGATCATTATATACTTCAATAACAATACTATATGATGATCAATTCTGATGAATGTGGCTCTCTTCAACAATGAGATGAACCAAATCAGTCCCATTTGTTCAATAATGAATAGAACCAGCTACACCTAGTGAAAGAACTCTGGGAAATGAGTGTGAACCACTACATAGCATTTATAATCCCTCTGTTTTTGTCTACCTGCATTTTTTATTTCCTTCACAGGTTAATTGTACATTACTTCAAAGCCCGATTTTTCTCATGCAGCAAAATAACTATATGTATATGTATACATATATTGTAATTAAGGCATACTTTAACATATTTAACATGTGTTGATCAATCTGCTATCTGGGGGAGAGAGTGGGGGGAAGGAGGGGAAAAATTGGAACAAAAGGTTTTGCAATTGTCAATGCTGAAAAATTACCCATGCATATATCTTGTAAATAAAAAGCTTTAATTAAAAAGAAAGAAAGAAAGAAAAGAACCAAGTCCATCACAGTTGATCATCATATAATCTTCTTGTTGCTGTGTACAATGTTCTCTTGGTTCTACTCACTTCTCTTAGCATCAGTTCATATAAATCTCTCCAGTCCTTTCTAAAATCAACCTGTTGGCTGCTCTTGTAACAGAAACCTTCAGCCAGATGAGACCCTTCCATTCACTCAAAACATGGTAGATAGAACTCACTCTCTTGGAATTCTTGGAACAGTGATTCTCTTCCCCTGCTGGGTCCCAGCTAGTAAGGATCTTCCCTGGTAGGGGTAGGAAAGGGAGCCAAAATAGTATCTCTTAATTTGGGAAGAGAAAGTTATCTACAGTAAAATGTGAAAAAAAAAGTATCTTTAAAGAATTAAAGGCAATCATGGCTAATAAAATGCATATAAAACAATTTGTAAACAAAGCTAAATATATTCTTAAAAAAAAAAATCAACCTGTTGATCATTTATTATAGAACAATAATATTCCATAGCATTCATATACCATAACTTATTCAACCATTCCCCAACTGATGGGCATCTACTCAGTTTGCAGTTCCTTGCAACTATAAAAGAGTTACTATAAACATTTTTGCACATGTGAGTACTTTTCTCTTTTTTTATGATCTCTTTGGGATACAAGCCCAGTAGACATATTGCTGGACCCAAAGAGTATGCCCACTTTGATAGCCTTTTGGGCATAGTTCAAAATTATTCTCCAGAATGGTTGGTATGATTGGGTTTTTAATGAAAAATGTAGAGGTTTAGATTATAGAAAGAAGATTCAGCTGGCTCATCAAATAAATCCATCTGAAGTCCTCAAGGTAATGTAACGTGGAAATTAGGAGAAGTATATAGAAACAGAAAAATGTAATGAGAAATGGGAAACATGAAAATATCGAAAACATTGAAGCTTACTAGGAGCAGAGAAAGGGAGAATAGAATAATGATGCCTCTGCTACTATCAATAACTTTCTTGTGTAACATAAACAGCACAGAATTGAAATGAATCATTAGTGTTGCTCCAGAAACAAATCTGAACGAACCCCAGAGAAAGACAAGTAAAGAAAGGATGAAGAACCTCAACAATAAACAAATTAAAAAGAAATTATGGCATAGAATCTGAGAAGAGCTAAAAAGTTCTCTTCTAATAAAGAAGAAAATGAGCAAAGCAAATGGCCTAAAACTGATAGGGAATAGAGAATCTCAAGGGTGAGGTTTATTAATTGAAATAGTTCAGGATTTGTAGTCAGAAGCTCTGTATTCAAATCACATCAGTGTGGCCTTGGACAAGTCATTTAATTTCTCAAAGCCTTTGTTTCCTTTTCTGTGAAATCAAGAATTCCTAGATTAGGAATTGTAGGGTGAGTAAGAAGGCAGGGAGAGAGTTTGAATCTAAATTTTATGACTAAACGCAAGGCTTTCTCTACTACAATTCAATTCAATACAAACATTTATTATTACACCATGCTGATAGTGAAGCTGGTTTTCTGGAGAGCTAACACTCAAATGTCATTTTAAAATATATAGGGGTGAAAAAAACAATTCTTAAGCATCTCATCTTCTGACAATACACATACACACACATACATGCACATATGATAAATAATAGCTAATAGTCTTAAGTATGATAATCCTGAAATAGAAATAATGTAGTACTATGGGAAAAAAAAATTTCCTCTCAAAGAAGAGGACCTGGGTTCAAATCCTGCATTTGTCCATGGGCAAATCACTTAACATCTTTGTTCCTGAGTTTTTTCATCTGTAAAATGAAAGAACCGGGCTAAAGGCCTCTGAGATTCCTTCTAGTTCTAGATCTATGAAACTATGATTGCTTAACTGCCAATTCTTTTTTTAAATTTTTAAACATTTTTATGTAAAGTTTTGAGTTCCAAATTCTATTCCTCCTTTATCCCTCCTTGAGACAGTAAATAATCACCTATAAGTTATACAAGTGCAATTATATAAAACATTTCTATATTAGTTATTTTATACAAGAAGATTTGAATAAAAGAAAAAAATTAAAGTAAAAAAATAACATCCTTCAGGCTATATTTAAATAATTTCAGTTATTTCTCTGGAGGTGCATAGTATGCTTCATCACTGGAATTTTCAAGCAGGATTGTCTTAGATGACTGAATTGCTGATAGTTCACACAATATTGCTGTTACTGTATAAAATGTTCTTCAGGTTCAGTTCATTTCACTATGCATCAATTCAAGAAAGTCTTTCCAGGTTTTTCTGTAATCATCCTGCATGTCATTTCTCATATACAATCATATTCCATTACAATCTTATACCACAGTTTGTTTAGCCATTCCCCAATTGATAGGCATTCTTTTGATTTTCAATTCTTAGCCATCACAAAATGAACTGCTGTAAATATTTTTGTATAAATAGATCCTCCCCACCCCCCTTTTTTTTTTACATCTTTGGGATATAGACCTAACAAAGGTATTGCTGAAAAACATCAAGAAACCTAGATTACTGATAAGCGATGTTGTCCTTTACTAGCTGTGTGACCTTAGACAAGTCACCTTACCTTTCTAGGCCTCAATTTTCTTAGTGCTAAATAAAGGGACTTGGACTTGGACTAGATAATCTCCAATTTTTTTTTTTCCAGAAATATTCTGTGGCTATTTTCCTATAATTTGAGCCAATATAATCAGTCCTCGCAAATCCACAAAGCAGATAAAGATTGATCTCAGATGCTATCTTCTCCATGAAGCCTTGAAGGAGTGCAGGACCAGGAGTCAGAAAGCCCTGGGCTTGCATCTCACCTGTCATTTATTAGCTATGTGACTGTAAGGAAGTCACTTAACCTGTTTCCTCATCTACATAGAGGAGATAGTGATACTTGTATTGCCTACCTCATAAAGCTGTTGTGAGTTTCCAATGAGAAAATATGTATTTAAAATGTTTTGTAAAATCAAAAGCAATGTTAGCTATTAGGATTTCCTAACTTCTCTGAAAAAAAGAAAAAGGGTATTTTTTGCTCATTTTTTACATAACATTCTGTCTGAACCTCTTCTTTCCACTTAACTTATCTAATATCTTAGTTATAGGGGCACTTATACTTGTTTTTATCCCTAATTTGATTATAAACTCAGCATGAGATCCATCTTTGTATTAGTGGCCACTTCTGACCAGTCCCTTCTTTTCAGTTCTCTGCATCCCAATTTTCAACCAGACCTCCTTCTCCTGTTCTGTTGCGTAAGATTGTTTTGTCAAAGAAGTGAAGTAGCAAATTAATTTACATTGAGGTAATAAAAGATTGACTAGAGAATTTAGGTAATTTGAAAATTGCCTTAGGACTTGAGTTAAGGAATGAAGTACTAGAGAGAGCTCCCTCTTTGAAATGATACTCTGAAAAAGGTTTAGGTTTATGGAAGCTGAAAGTGGACTTTTTCTCATTGGCTACTTAGTGGCCTGCCATGGGCCCTTCTGAGAATTAAGAAGACCAGATGCAGTTTTAAAAGTTGTTATGATTTTGGCATAGAATAGCTAAAGCTATAAATCATCTGAGGACTCATTTTAAAGGAACCCAGGTTAAGAACTTAATCCTAATACTTGTTTTAAAGTCTTGCCTTATCACAAAGAAGGTTTACAGAAGACAGCGTGTTAAGCCCTAGAGTGGCACACCAACTATATAACTTGAGCATTACCATTAATTTAAGATGGACCCTGGAAAGCAGTGTAAGTAGTTCACCTGGAAGAATAGTTTGGAGATCTGGTGTCTAGTGTTGTTGCTGATAGAAACCGAATGTTTGACTTTACGAAATTCAACCTCTTTGGACTTCAGTTTTCTTTGCTGTAAAATGAGGGAGTTAGGCTATTATTGGATCATCTCGAAGATCTTAATCATCTTGAAAATTCAAAATTCCATGGTTCCTTCTGGTTGATATATGACCTTCTGCAATATGCCACCTCCTTCTGCAAAAAAAAACAAAGAGAGAGAAAATTAAAATAATTTTTAAAAAAAACTGTGAATTGGGTAGAGGAATTCTCTCAGAATTTTTTTTTTTGTCCTCAGTATAGAGAACTCTTGGTGAGAAAACTCCCTCTACCCATGCAGATCAGTATCTTCTGTGCACTTTACCTTCTTAGAAAATGTCTAGCGGCACAAAGAAGCTAAGTGACCTGTCCA
The DNA here is from genome assembly GCF_016432865.1 of Antechinus flavipes. NCBI lineage: Eukaryota > Metazoa > Chordata > Mammalia > Dasyuromorphia > Dasyuridae > Antechinus > Antechinus flavipes. The sequence goes on along the minus strand of NC_067400.1, from coordinate 178,805,767 downwards.
GGATCACCAGATCCTGTATGTGTATGTGTCAGAGATGGAACTTGAAACTAGATTGTCAAATCTTTGAGCAGCCTTCTAGACACCAGACTTCCTCCTTAATGTGTCAGAAGATATGCCTCCTCAATTCTTCAGTCCTCCAAAAAGACATGAAATGAAATTGTAAAAATAAGTCTTTGCTGGGAAGCCAGTCATTTATCATTTTGGTTTAGAAAAAAAAATTTCCTTATCCTTATCACATTCTTCCTTATCACATACAAACTTCATGCCTGCCAATTGTATTTCTACCATCAGCAGGGTGACCTAACAGGGAAACCTTTCCCATGAAGAGAAATTAGACTTCAGCTTTTCTAGCACTTTCTAAGAACATGGTTTCTGTCCTCAAAATGTAGTTACTTGATTCTGTCTTCCCAACACAATCCTGCTACTTTATAATTAATCTTTGTTCAGTTTCTCTATTTCTCTATTCTATTGTGTTACTTCTACAGAATTGCCCAAAAGACTACTTAGATTGTAAACCAGGAACACAACAGGAGGTACTTAATAAGTGATATGAGATACATCATGATATCTGTAAAACTGTTTTACTTTCCCAATGTTTAGTAGTAATATTTTAAACAAGATATGAAGTCCACAGGAAAAATCTTCACTTATAAGATCTCTAGCATTAATTTTCATTTTGCCAAAATATATATTTTATATAGGGAGTATACACCACTCAAGAACTTCTTTAGAAAAACTATCAGGAAGGAAGATATTCAGGCTACTGAAAATAGGCAAAGCTGAAATACATAAGAGTTTCCCTCCAGGTGACATTTTACTGGTTAAAATAATTTCCCTAGATGATACACAGTCCAACTACCTGGTGACAAATGTAGAAAACAAGCTGAGTAGGGATAGCCCACAGTGAACCAGCAAGTATCCAGATGGTACCCATCAGCTGGTGTGAGATACAGGACCTTAGGACACAATTATGCAAGTTTGTACATGTGTAGCCTGACTTCCTATAAATATAGTAACTACATCCTTTCACTTTATTGGGGGCATTTGTTTCCTAATGCAAACAAAACAAAAAGACCTTGGGCTTACCAGAAACCACATTTAGAAATAACTTTCTGAACCTTCCAGTATATTTGAAGAATTATTTCTGTGAGCACCACAAATTCCACAAATGAGCCTTTTTTTTAACCTTTGAGATGCCAGCCAAAAAAAAAAAAGTGGAGGATTTTCACAGATTGATGCTCTAGCCAGTGCTATATGTAGCCTTGATTCCTTGCTTTCTTTCCTTCTCTGGTCTTATATTTTGATTCTCATTATACCCTTTCCCAGTCTCTGGCTGAAGAAGTAAGAAAGTAGCAAAAAAAAAAAAAAAAAAACTAACTCTCTGTGACAAAATAGAAGTGGGATCAGGGGCAAATAATTTGATTTCTTTGAGTCTTGGTTTTAATAGAATTAAACAGTGGCACTAGATGACCTCAACATCTTTTATATTTCTAAAATTATATTCTTCTAATGATTAAAGTGTTCTATTTTTTTCCCATGGGATTTTTCCCTTCACAAAACATGGAGGGGAGGAGGGGAGGAGGGGAAGAGAAGGGGGAAGAAAGGGAAGTAAGTTTTCAGAAACTTTGACTTAAGAACCAACCAAGTCAGATCCTTTTAAGAGCACTCAAAGATGAAACTGGAAGAATAACAACAGATAGATGAAAAATGGAACAGGCCTATTGGTCTTTCCATAAAAACAAACAAACAAATAAACCATCATCAATGGTTACAAATGAACTATATTTGGAATCAACACTTCAGTAGTTGGTCAGCATCAGAAATAAGCAACAGAAATAGCACTAAAGACAAAGATGGGAAGAGAAGATGCACTGGGCTAAGAAGAAATCTCAGCTAAAGGCAATAATTTTGAAAGTATGGAGAGATCAATTTTTATGATATCTAAAAGATAAAGATACTAAATTATTACAGAAGTGTTAGGATACAGCAGAAAAAGCCAAGACTTTGAAATATGAAGACTTACATTTAAATGCAGTCTTGGATATTACCACCTGTGTGACTAAACCATTTAAACTTTATGCCTCTCTCCTCACCTGTAAAATGAGATGAATGAACTAGATAAATCTTCTATCTCTAAGTTTACAATTCTATGATGGGAGGGGGGGAGGAGGAGAGGGGGAACCATATTTTAAAAAATGATTGAAAGCAAATTTCAACTACTAAGACCTATTTACTCATCTTTATTAAATCTTTATGTGAATGGCCCAAATATTAAAGATATCCTTATAGTTTTATTATTTATTAGCATTATGACACAGAAACAGATGTTTTCTAAAGTTTTCTCCAGCATACCACATCTTCACATGTACAAATCTAAATGAAAGGTACAGGGAATATGAGATTCTTTAAACTTAATATCAGACTATCGAGCCTTGTTATATTTCACTTTTTGGTTTTGGCCAGTTTTTCTAATTTATGGACATAACTGTTGAATCCTGATTCTATCAAACAATATACATTTATTAAATATCTATAGTAAAACAGGCACCAGATGATAAAAAGTCAAAAAAATAAAATTATTGCTTTCAAATAGTTTACATTCTATTAGGAGACACAGCATGTAATATGCATGTGTATATCACATGTACATACACACAAAAGAGTCAATTTCAAGATTGAAGACACTAGCCATTGTCAGAGGGATCAGGAAAGACTATAAAAAAGGCATCATTTGAACTAAGTCATGAAGAAAGTAAGAGATTCTTCAAGACAGAGGTGGGACAATAATCCATGAATGAAGACAGCTAAAGAAAAGACCTGGAGATTTAAAAAGAAGGCTGTAGGTGAAATAAGTCAAGAAGGTCAGGATGGCTAGACTGTCAAGGGGAACAGGAATGATATATAATGAGGCTGGAAAGGTAAATTGGGCCCAGGTTGTAAGAGGATTTAAAAACCAAACAGTATTTTATATTTGATCTTTGAGGCAACAGGAAGTTCATGAAGTTTAATCACTGAGGACTGATATAGTCAAACTCAAGTATGAGTAAAATCACTTGGGTAGATGTATTGAGTATGGATTGGAATGAGGAGAGACCTGAGAAGGAAGACCAATTGGAATGCCATTGCAATAGCGCAGGGGAGAGGTTATAAATGCCTGAAGTAAGAATAAGAGAATATGACAGATGTCAAAAAAGGAATATGACGGATGTTGTAGAAGTAGAAATGGCAAAACTTAGTGACACTGGATATTAAGGATGAAAAAAGAGTAATGAATCTAGGATACAGCCAACATTTAAAATCGAAGATAATGACAATGGTGTCCCAAGTATGAAATGTGGAAGGAAAAAGATGAGATCTTTTTTGGACATGTTCAGTTTTAGATACCTAGAGTTATCTAATTTGACATGTTCAAAAGGCATGGAATGGATTGGATCTCAGATTGGGAATGAATATATCAATATGAGGCTGCATAGAAAAATAATTAAATCCATGGTAGCCTATAAGATTATCAAGTGAGAAAGTATATAGAGAAAGAAAAATGCAGGATAAGGTCATGGAGTGTGAAAAACCAAAGGACAATAAGAAGTTGGACATGTAGAATCAGAAGAAAGGAAAACATAGCTAACTTGACATTAGCTATCCCTTTTTTAAAAAAAAAAAAACTTTTTTATTTAATATTATTTTCCCAGTTACATGTAAAACAATTTTTTACATCTCTTTTACAACTTTGAATTCGATTCTCTCCCTTCTTCCCCACCCCCATCCGCCCATGTGAAATTATATAAAACATTTCCATAAAAGTCACTTTGTGGAAAAAAACATAGATCTCCCCCTCAAAAAAAAAATCCCTCAAGAAAATAAAGTTTTAAAAAAGAGTATGCTTCAATCTATACTCAGAGACAATTAGTCCTTTCTTGTAGTGAGCTTTTTCTTCTCAAAACGCAGCCAGGTGATAAAAGTTCAGATCTTTTATTATCTCCAATATAGCCCGGTTAGCTTAGAGGTCTCTCTCTCTGCTTGGTTCCAACAGAGAACCTCTCTCTCCAAATGTTTTTAAATCCAAAGGTCTGGTCCTTCAGCCTCTGCCTCTGCTTTCTTCAGCCTCCAGCCAGCTCCACTCCTCATCTCATTCCGGAGAAATCTCGTCTTGTAGCGTCTTCACTCTGAAGAACTCTCCGACTGGCCCATTGGCCTATTTATGCTCCTTCCAGAGAGAGGGATTATGGGTAGTTCTACTTAGTACCTTGTTTCAGGTTCTGCCCAAAACATCTTCTTGTAAGATTAGATCAACTCTAATTAGTTAGCAGTTAGTAAGGATTCCAACATCTCCCCCTTTCTTTTGTTTTAAAACATAGGGGGTTTCTGAGGGGGTACACATAAATCCATCAATATGGGTCAGAACTTTGTAACAGATATACATGGTATACATAAATCCATCAATATAGGAGGCATTATACATAATTTACATAAGCACATAGCAATATAACACAGGCTAGTAGTAATGTAAGATGATGTAGCCCCATAAAGAGTTCTGAACTCTCTGCATACTGACCTTCTCCAGTTAGTTGGTCAAAAGCAACTTGTACAATAGCTCCTGTTTGCCTATCATCTTGTTTTAGGAAATCCAATGATTCCTGAAGCTTTTAAAAGTCTTTTTAACAGTTTCATAGTCAGCCATCTGATTCTTTCTCCATCTGTGGAAATATAAGCAGATCCTCTTCCCCAAGCAGTTAATCTAATTCCCTTCTATTTACCAAATTTGGGATTTCTCCTCATCATCTGGTAATTACATTGGAGCTGTTTGCACTGGATATTGTCTTGTTGTCTTAAAAGGCCTGTATTCTTCCCAACTGTAATCCTGATTGCTTTTCTGTTGGTTGATGACATCAGAGTTCTGAATTTCTAAAGTCTCTCTGGGTGTAACCTCAGCTGCTATCATGCCCCACCTGTCCTTTGATTGATACTTTAGAGCTGGGCCCTGCCTCTCATTCCTCTGGGTCAATATACATTTAGAGGCCCAGTGAAAGCCTCGGTTACATTTTGGACATGGGGTTTTGGGTTTTCTCTCACGCTGTCTTCTCACTCTATCTCCATATCTACAATGAACTCTCAAATGTCCAATTTTTCCGCACTGAAAACATCGACGAGTTTCTCTAGAATTCCTCTGCCAAGAAGGACCTTGTCTTTTCATGTTCATCATAGTCTGGGCATAATAAGCATTTGTGCCCACTGTGGCACAGCGTCTTATGATTTCTTCTAAAGGAGCATCTTTGTCTAGCCCCCATATAATTCTTTTGCAAACCTCATTGGCATTTTCCTTAGCCAAATGTTTAGTCATTATTTCTGTTGCTGCATTGTCTCCAATGGTTCTTATTACAGCTGTTTGTAAACGTCCCACAAAATCTGCAAAAGGTTCATTGGGACCTTGCTCTATTTTTGTGAAAGCATTATTTCCATCTTTCTGTCCAGGGAGAGAATTCCAAGCTTTTATTGCAGCCTTAGAAATTTGCTCATATACTGTTATGGGATAATAAATCTGTTCTGAACTCTCTGCATACTGACCTTGACCAGCTAGTTGGTCAAAAGTGATTTGTCCTGTTTGCCTATTGTGTTGGGCTTGAATCCTACATAATTCATGAAACTCTGAAAGCCACAATAAATTTTGTCCCGGTTCTAGACAAGTTTTTGTTATGGATTTCCAGTCATTCGGGGTTAGGATTTCATAAGACAAATTATCTAGTAACATCTTCACATAAGATGATGTAGCCCCATAAAGAGTGCAACCCTTTTTCAAATCTTTAATTTTTTCCAAATTAAAAGGAGTGTATCTTCTCCTTTTTTGACCTGAGGAGTTGAGCTCTTCAATCACAGGATATGCATTTATAAAATCAGATATATTTTCTCCTTCATTTTTTGCTTTAATTAATGCTTTTTCTAATCTTGTCAAATTCTGCTTTAGAGGAGAAGCTGACTGTGTTTCTGTCTCTCTCCCTCCCCCTTGTTCCACCCATGAAGGGTTAATTGCAGGGGGAGGGTCATGAGATTCGGAATCACCTAATTCCTCCTGCTGTGAAGTATCATACTCAGAATTGTAATTAACTCCATTCCTCCTTTTCACCTAGTAAAGTATTGAGTTAGGCCCATTTTTATCATAGAATTGACAAAGATCCTCTCCAACCAATTTCCATTCATTTAGATCTAATTCCTTATCAAGAGAGAAACAAGGGCATATGTCCTTTACAGTTTGTAAAAGTTCAGTGATTTGCTGTAAACTTATAATTAAACCTTGGCTTTCCATAACTTTGACAATGCTCTCTAAACATTTTCCTTGAACAGAAACAGGCTGTTTTCTAAATATCTGTCCCATCTTAGATAAAATTCTATTTTAACTCTTCTAACAAAATTTCTTTGTTGCACTCACCCTAATTTCTGGGTTGAAGAGTCTTTTCCACTGGAACAGGATCAGAGGCTTTTCCACTTGAATCAGGATCGTAGCTTTTCCACTGAAATCCACTGAGGGGGTCTGTTGGCCCCACGTTGGGCGCCAAAATGTAGTGAGCTTTTTCTTCTCAAAACGCAGCCAGGTGATAAAAGTTCAGATCTTTTATTATCTCCAATATAGCCCGGTTAGCTTAGAGGTCTCTCTCTCTGCTTGGTTCCAAGAGCTCTCTCCAAATGTTTTTAAATCCAAAGGTCTGGTCCTTCAGCCTCTGCCTCTGCTTTCTTCAGCCTCCAGCCAGCTCCACTCCTCATCTCATTCCGGAGAAATCTCGTCTTGTAGCGTCTTCACTCTGAAGAACTCTCCGACTGGCCCATTGGCCTATTTATGCTCCTTCCAGAGAGAGGGATTATGGGTAGTTCTACTTAGTACCTTGTTTCAGGTTCTGCCCAAAACATCTTCTTGTAAGATTAGATCAACTCTAATTAGTTAGCAGTTGGTAAGGATTCCAACACTTTCTCTGGGTGCGGACAGCACTCTTCATCATAAATCCTTCAGAATAGCCGTGGATCACTGTATTGCTGAGAATAATAGTCATTCACAACTGATCTGCCCACAACATTGATATTACTTTGTACATAGTACATTTCATTTTGCTTAAGTTCATGGAGGATTTTCCATGTTTTTCTGGGACCATCCTGCTTATCATTTCCCACAGAATAGTATTCCACCATAATTATATGCCACAATTTATTCAACCATTCCCCAAATATGGGCATCCCATTAATTTCCAATTCTTTGCTCTGAGAAGAGAGCAGCTGTAAATATTTTTGTACATATTTTTTAAAATCTCTTTTCAGAGCCATGCCTAGTACTGGGTATTATTAGGTCAAAGAATATGCATGATTTTATAGCCATTTGAGCATAAATCATTTATCTGTACATTTGAGAAATGAGACCTTTATCAGAAAAACTTGTTTCAAAAATGTTTTCCTAATTACTATTGCTAACAGTATTTCCTTCCTGTTTATTCTATTCTCCCTTTCCTTTTTCTCTGACTCTTCTCAAAAGTGTTTATTATTGACTACCTCCTCCTCCATTTAGCTATCCTTCTTGGCTTTATGCCATCCACAATTTTAAAAAGCAAATTTTCTATATTTCTATGTTGTCTATAATTTCATCTAGATCATAAAAATGAACAGAATACAGTCTTATGGAAGCAAACTAAAAATTCCTCTACAAGTTGATAGCAATCTACTAATCACATTTTTTGGATATGGTTATTAAAATCCAACTCACATTTCTAAAATTTGTTTACAAGAATATATTGTCAAATATTTTAGAAAATAACATCTTTACTCAACAATAATATTACTAATTAAGATTGTTTCCCAAGGTGATCAAGAAAAAGGAAAAAAAAAAAAACCCTATACTTTCTAAAACATTTTAAACAGCTCTCTTTGTGGTGACAAAGCACTCAAAATTAAGGGTTTCCCTCAATTGAAAAATCACCAAACAGTTATAGTGTATGATTGTGATGGAATACTACTATATTGCAAGAAATGATGGATAGATTGATTGCACTGTTGACACCAATCCAAGAGAGATCAGCTTATAAACATGGAGTGAAGATCTTTAGACTATTTTAAAAAACAGTGCTTTCCTCAGTGCATATTTCCAAAATATTGTGTTCTTTTTTTTGGGGGGAAGGGGGCTACATTATAACAGTTAATAAATTAGCTACTTTCAATCTTGCTATTAAAGAAACATCTAAGTTTCATTTAATTGTATATTATGAAACCAGTGTTTAGCTTTTTCTTATATGAGATCTATTAATATTTAACATTAGGAAACCCTAGCCAATGAGATTATTCTACATTCATTTAGCAGTTCTGTAGGGGTGTGTGTGTGTGTGTGTGTGTGTGTGTGTGTGTGTGTAAAATAAAGACAGGTCAGGTTTGCTACAGAGGAAATGGGTTGTAAGTATAGGCCAAATTATGGAATATCCTTCAAACACCTGGCTCCAGAATATAATTACTTTAATGTATTTCTAATGAAGACTGGATTCTAACCAAGATGAGAAGGCTTAAACTCATTAAGTAAAATATTGAGAGTTTTCTTTAAGGGAATCTCAAATTCTTAACACAAGTAGGAGAAGGTCTATTTAAAAACCTTTAAAATATATCTAGACTTCATTTTCTTTCAATAAAAGGGCCAGTAGAAACACTTCAGTGACTAAAGTCATCCAACAATGAAACAATTACTTTAGAAGATACTGAGTACTCTTTGATAAGATATAGCCATCTATAACTGAAAATGACACAAAAAAATGAATGACAGTTAAATGTATTGGTATAATTTCTATTCTAACTATTAACCTAAATAGAAATTGTGCTACAAAATCTACAAAGGATCTTATTCAGAAACATAGATCATTTATTGTCAAAGATATCACTCAAAACACAGTAATGAAGTTGTGTACTAGAAACCTAGAGGTCTTCTTAATTTTAGAAAGAATGAAAAGAGACTCAAAGATCAATTGATTTTTCCAAAGGTTCCCTATAGTTAGTCTAAGTGTCAGTATTAAAACCCAATTCTTTAATTTCCCAAGCCAATGCTTTTTTCACATTACTGCAGCTGTTCAAAAAAAAAAAAAATGCTGAGCCAAAGAGGACTGGCCTCAGTGGATGTTTTGGAGAGGGGAGGCAAAGGAAGTAGATTCAGCAAGCAGAAAGGAAGGGGAAACGACAAAAAACTGTCCAAATGTCTTTTCCCCCTATGTTTTATAGTAAAACTTACATGTCTTCCTACTTTGTTTTAATTATGAAAGAGGAACTATATGGAGCACAGATACTACAAATGAGTAGTGGGCAGCAACTTCAGCCTTCATTTGGGCTAAGAGCCAGTTCTCAAACATCAGTTCTGACCTACAAATAAAATTATATTGGAGATTCATCTCATATTACAGTACTCACATTCACATACATGACTTTTCAATGCTTTAATTTGCCAAATACAATAACATGCTAACATGCTGCCTTTCCTGAAAACAAATGGATGAAGTCTCTCACAGTGCAGTAATTTCAATAGTGATTAACCCCTCAGTTAACTTTCAATCCACAGAACTATATACCTTCCTTTTATATTAATAATGACTACATGAATCCTTGTGGGCATCAGGTAATTCACATCCTTGTCAGCTTTGTGAAGACAAATTCAACTAAAAGGATTCCATACAGGTGAACCCAATAGCAGTATTTACAAGTACAGGTGCCTAAATAACTAAGTCTTCTGTCCATATCTATGGAAAACTCTCTGTATTCAAGAGGAGTCAGTGTTAACTACAAGGGAAAACTAACACCTACATCTCACAACTGGAAACATTAGAAAAATCTCCCAGGATTTTGGCCTTCAGCTCTTCTACTTGTCCGAAAAATCTGAATCCCACACTAGATTCAGTATCTTTTCATCCATGAGGTTCTCTTTCCTATTTGGGAAAAGATATACCTTCAATATTCTAAAACTTCAAGATCCTCAGAACTTAAGATTCATACACACTTGCAACTGGACCCCAAAGAGTCCTAGGTTCAAGGGAAAAGAGACCCTAGGAGTATTCTCTTCCTTCTCTTCCCTAGTCTTATTCAACCTAACCTCTGAGATCAAACAATGACTCTCCAAGACTTCTCCCTCATCCCCCAAGCACACAGCTATCCAAGGTTCCATAGTTCTAAGGTTAGAACATACACACGAGTACTATCCTCTTAAACCACATACACCCGCTAACTGAACATACACACACATCTACAACTTCCACATACACACATACCATGAGACACACACAGAATCCCATCCTCCTAAAACCACACACCAGGATATCACACATTCTCCTGTATCACACACAATCTCACACATACACACACATACCACGAGATCTCATACACGCAGTCTCCTCCTCCTAAATCTCATAACACACACACACACACACGCACGCACGCAAGCAACACGAGAGCCCAGTCGGGCCCCGGAGCCCTGTTGCCCTCCACATGCTCATCAGCCCCTTCTTCAACTGGCTGTGACAGCCCGGCCCGCCCAGAGTCCCTGCGGCCTCGTCGCCGCCGCCGCTGCCTCTTCCTCCTTACCCGCGTTTGCCCAGCCTAGGCCTCCTTGGTCAGCTCCGCTCCACACCTAGCCCCGTTCCGCCGCCCGCCCGGCGCCCAGCCAACTGCACGCAGCTCCTGCTAAGCCAGCTGCCGAGGCCCAGAACTGCTGGGTCCCCGCACACGCGCCCTCGGCCCTACAGCCCCTACTCGGCCCCGATTCGGCCCCGCCCGGCCCCGGCTCCGGGTTGGCTCCGCAGCTCCCCCAGGGGCTCAGTCCGGCCCCGCCGCCGCTTCCCGTCACGTGGGGGCCCGCCCCGAAGTACGACAGAACGACGGCGGCCGCCTCTGATTGACATCTGAGAGGGGAACCCGGCACTTGATCTTCCCGGCTGTGGTCTTCTCCCCCGCCCCCCTCTCTCCTTCCAGTGACAGAGGAGGAGGGTCACGGAAGGTGGGGGCTGGGCTTTAAGCCCTTGCAGTCACTCCTCTTTTTCCCTTAGGAGTGGGTGTGAGGACTCCTTTCACCGCACTCCCTGATACTTGGGGATTCGCGGAGTCCCCTATTCTCTGGGCGTAGAGCTCCTAGCCTAGGACATTTGGGCGCCCGAGAGCGCAGCTGGGCAGGTGTTTTCGTAGTAGCTGGGATAATAGTAACATTAGTTCCGCCTACATCTCCTTCACTTCTCCTTCCTCCCGCTCTTTATCTTCTCCTCCTCTCTTTCTCCCCTTCACCTCCCTCTCTACTCTGTCTTCTCTCTTTTTCCCTTCTTTCCTCCCTCCGAGCTCTTTCATCCCGTTTCCTTCCTCCTTCCCTCTCTTCCCCTCCCCTCTTCGACTCTCCCTTCCTTTCCCCCCTTTTCTCTTTTCTTTCATCCTTCCCCTTTTTTCTTCCCTCTTTCTTTCTTCCTCTGCCTCCTCTCTCTTTCTCTCTCTTCCTCTTCCTTTCTCTCTCTCCCTCCCTTTCTTCCCACTACCCTCTACTTTCGCCCACTGCAAAAGGAGGGGTGGATCTTCCTCTTGTAAAGTAGGGGAACGTCCTTGATATCAAAAAAGACTTTCAGATTTGAAAGACGAGTTAAAGGAAGGTACCTCCTTGACCTTTTTAAATCTTTTTTCTTTCCAGAGATTGAAATTATGCCATTAGAGATTTATTCCACTGGATCAAGCTTTGCCCTTTCTAGTTAGTCTTTTAACATCCAAACTCTACTTTTGGGGAGTAATAACCCTTTAAATGTTTCGTGCTTTTAATGTAAATTTGCTTGTTTGAAATCGTAGGTTGGAGTGCATTAGTGTTAAACTTTATTATAAAAATCAATCTTGGCTTTTTGCAGAAATATTTATACAGTTCCGATTCGGAAAAAGCTTGATCATTGGTTGAAATTCTGAATATGAATGAGCTTCTCCCAGAAGCCTTTAAAAAAACCAAAGCTCTTTGCTGAGACAGGGAACTTTGGGTGTTGTCTTTGTAGACTTAATGGTTGGATAGGCTGAATAGTTTTATTTCCCCTTTTCCTTCTTCTCCCTTAATTACAGGAAATGGCTTTCTGGCTGGAAGGGGGCAATGAATTTTTAGTAAATGTGTACTTATTAAAATGGTACAAAAACAAATGATATCAACAAAAATATAGAATTATTTAAAAAAAAAAAAAAAAACTACCCAACATCTTTCTTCCTGACAATCAGGAGGATCCCAGAGTCATGTTGAGTAAGAATGCTGGTCTTGGAATGGAGATGATGAAAGCCCTTTGAGACAAAATTTTGCCTAGACCTACTTTACTTTGGGCTGGTACTAAGACACAAAGCTGTTCTTGGCTACGTGTCATTTCTTTGTCCTCCCTAGTCAACCCTCCCTCCATTCCCACAAATATTAAATCTCGATGGAGGAAAAGGGAGGCAAATTCCATATTATTTTCTGGAGCAGTTTAACTGAGAAGACAAGAAAATATAACTGAAAAATTCAATATGGCCAGAAAAGTGTACTCTTAATTTTTATAAAAAGTATCACTGTATTACCTTCATTTCCAAATATAACTCTCCCCCATGCCACTCCTTCTCTTTCATCCCCCTCCCAGGGAGCCATTATTCCTTACAACCATAAAAAAAAGCAAGGAGGATAAACAATTTGGTAAAACTAACCAATACTTTAGTGGAATCTGATAGTACATGTAGTGTTCCATATCCTTAGTCTTCCACTTCTGCAAAGGAAAATAGGTACATTTCTTTTTCCAAGTCAACCTTAGTCTTCATAATCAGAAGAGATACTCCTGGCAAAAGCAACCTGTAGGAAGCAAAACACTTCTCAGCTGGTAAATCACTCACTGAAATATTGTCTTTTATCTGTCTTAGTAAAAAGTTAGTTAAAACATTAGTGTGAAAGTCCTAAATGCTTGATGGCCATTTTAGCTTACTTTATGCCATTTTCCCCTGTCTATCAACTAATCAAGAAATGTTGTTTCCTTCTCTTACTCCTAAAACCCCTAAATGGAAGGGAAATGACACTCCACATATCTACTCCCAAATTTCCAGCCATACATTACACTTCTACTAGTTCACATTTTGAAAAATATAAAACCCTTACTAACATACATTTTTTAAAAAAAATTCGTATTTCCATTTAAATGTATATTTATTTAGAATTCATATTTCCATTTAGATATTTTTCCTTTATTCTTCTTGATTTATATCTATAGCCATCTAATATTCTTTGGTATCAGTGTTCAATAATTAAGCAAAGCCTTTCAATTTTATCCCCATTACTTTTTAAGTGTTTTGTAGTAGATTTTCTAATCTCTATTATAGTTTTAAATAAAATCACTGTATGATCTAAAATACATAGTTGTAAATAACTATTTTTATCTTCAGTTAAATAGAAGGAGAAGGGCAAACTAGATTTTCTTTCCACAGTTCTTTTAAACACTATTTGAAAAAAAGGTTTACTTTTTTGATACCAATAATTTTTCACTGATATATAGTTATGAGTCATGGAATACCATAATCCTCCAAAACCTAAAATTGATCACCAAAAGGGCAATGAAGAGTCATATGATAGATTTGAATAGGCTACAAACTGTCATATATGACAAAATATGCAAGAGAATTGATATAACATATGTTGTCAATGAAATATATGATGGGGAAAAAACTAAGAGGGATAGCTGATAAATAACATTTAGAATTGGTACCTGTTTGATGTTGAGAGAAAGTAAGAAAGGACCTCAGCAATTTAGGACTCAATTAGTTTTTTTGGAGGATATGGACAGTAGTCATATAGAATTGGCAGGTATGGTTGGGTTATGTATGGTTTTGAAAAGATAACCACATAAATGGTATCACAAATCCACTAGAATTGTTGTTCATCCTTTCTTCTCAAAGAAAACCAATGACATCATGGGGGTAATATTTTGACCCACAAATGAATTGGATTTAAGTGAAGCAGAGCTATGTAGTCATCAGCCTCATTCCTCCAGACTCATTGGAGTCCAGTAACAAAACATAAGGCCAGAGGACCCCAGATGCAGTGGGGACTAGTTTAGAAAAACTGCCTTATGGATATTATATATAAATACTTTTCATTTGTCTGCTTTAAAAGGCAGAGGTAGTGCTTGTGTTACTGCTTGATATAGTCTACAATGCTATTACTGCAATGCTTAAATCTTCTTTATCTAAAACAAACAAACAAACAAACAAACAAAAAAACCCCAACACTCTAATGTTAACCCTGCCATTTCCTTAAGTTATTTTCATATATGTCCTTACTCATTCACTACTGGATTTTCAAAAAGAATAGTCTGTATTTGGTTGCTTCCACTTCTTCGCCACTCACACATTCCTCAGTCCCCAGAAACCTGGCTTCCTTTTCTATCCATTCACTGAAATTGCCCTTATCAAGGTCCACAATATGACATATGTCAGCCAAATTTATAAATCAGTTTATTTAATCATATATATAGCATAAGGAATGAAACCTGAATTAGACATTCAATTGACTGTTAGGAGATGGTCTGCACATTCTAGTGCTTGATGTTTCACAGAGCAAGAAAGAAATATGAACTGAAAGACTGATGATTAAATATAAATTTCAAGCTATTAAATAGATGCAATATATAAACTGAATTAATAGTTATCAGATCTACATGCAGTTTCAAAACCCAACTTTGATATTGAATAGTTAGCTGCTGAACTAGATTCATTTCAATAAGCATTTTATTAATCAATCAACAAGAAATTATTAAGTGCCTGTTATGTGCCAGGTACTACTATGTAAGAAAATCCTTGCACTCAAGTTGTTTATGTGGTTGCATACAACTACAAAAATGCTTCTATATATTATAAGTCTAATCTATTTCACAGACCAACCTTTTTGTTTCTTACCCAATACCAAACTGCTTAGTGCTTACAGATTTGTAATTTAGTTTTAGATCTGGTACTGCTTCCTTTCCTTTTTTTTCATTGATTATCTAGATATTTTCTCAGGATGCATTTTGTTACTTTTTCTAGCTCTATAAAATAATTACCAATTGATTGGTATGGAACTGAATAAATTAATTTAAGCAAATTAATAAATTAATTTAAGCAAATTAATAAATTAATTTGTCATTTTTATTGTTTTTGTTACCCATGAACAATTAATATTTCTCCAAGTATTTAGATGTTTGTGTAAAGACTGTTTTGTAACTGTGTTTATATAGTTCTTGTATGTGTATTGGCAGATAGACTCCCAAGTATTTTATACAATCTATCCTTATCTTAAGTGGAATTTCTCATTCTATTTCTTTCTACTGGATTTTGTAATTATTTACTGAAATGATGGTGATTTGTGTGGTTTTATATTATATCCTACAACTTTACTAAAGCTGTTTTAATTATTTAGTTGATGCTCCAGAAATCTCTAAGAGGTGAGATGCTTTGTTTCTTCATCTATGCGTATTCCTTTGATTTGTTTTTCTTTTCTTATTGCTAAAGTTAGCATTTCTAGTATAGTATTTAATAATAGTAGTGATAATGGGCATCTTTGCTTTACCCTTGTCTTATCCAAATCCACCCTAACCTTATCCAAATTACAGATAATTCTGGCTCTTAATTTTAGATAGTTACCACATATCCTTTTAAGGAAAGCTTCATTTATTCCTATGCTTTCTAGTTTTTTGTTTTGTTTTGTTTTGTTTTTAACATGAATGAGTGTTGCATTTTTTTCAGAAGCTTTTTCTCATCTATGGAAATATTTACTTAATTTTTGTTGGTTTTGTTATCAATATTATAAATTATGCTTACAATTTTCCTAATATCAAACCAACCCTGTTTCTGGCATAAATCTAGCCTGCTCTGAATGTTTGATCTTTGTGATATACTACTACAAGCAAGGCCTGACATTTAAGATGTACCTGGAAGAAAGCTACAAACTCTAGGAGACATGAATAAAGGATATTCCAGGCATACAGGACAGTTTGTACAAGGACTGGCATGGGAGAAATGCCATATATGTGGAAAAGCAAATAACTCAGTATAACTGGAACATAGAGTGCATGCATGAGTCTTAGTTATGTGTAAAAAACTTGGAAATGCAAATTGCAGCTGAATTGTAAAAGGCTTTAAATGTAAATTACACCCTGAGAGCTTCTCACTTATATGTTCCACTCTGAGTACACACCAATCATTATATCACTAGGAAACCATTATTTGTTGTAGGATTAAATCAATTCTAAACTAGATTTAACCATTGTATTAGTGTCTTGTACGAATCCTTTGTTCTGAATTCTAGCCCATAATATATTGGGGAAAAGTTAATGAATTCTGTTTTATGTATACTGCATTTGGGATGCCCATAAGTAGATGATAATATCAAACACACCTTTGGAGATAGGGGACTGGAAATCTGGAGAAAAACAAGAAATGAATTTTTTATGATGATCAAAACTTTATAAAATATGTAAAACTCTTACTATTCTAAGTATGATTCATATTAAATTCCTTTCTCATTGAGGTAGTGCACTGTCATTTTCACATTAAAGAAAGATTTTAGCAGTTTTTTTTTTTTTTAGAATAAACAAACAACTTATCTCCAATATGTGCATATACTGGAAATTTATATAATTATAATAGCTTGCCCATCTATTTCAATTTTGTAATTTACAAGTTATTTCATTTGATATTCACAACAGTGAATGCTGCAAGAAAGTGTTACTATGAGATGTTCAGGGCTAGTTTCATGTCCTGCCACTTCTGGGTACCTAGGGAAAAGAATATCTCTTCTGAGCTCTATAGACTTTTAAGAATCTGGTTTGTGATTGTATTATTAGCTTAAAATTCAAGAACTCTTAACTACAACTATTATTAAGGCATTGAAAGAATGGAAAAAGGATTTGACATCAGAGAATTTAGGGTCAAATTCCAGTTCTGCTACTTGTTACTGAATGGCTTTGGATAAGTCACTTAACTTTTCAAAACTCAAGTTTCCTCATTTGTAAAATTAAAGTAGAATTAGATGATCTCAAAGGTCCTTTCTACCTCCAAATAGAAAATAGACAATTAGGCAGAAATACTCCATGATTTTCTCCTAACTGGGAAGATGAATACTTTTATATCTGGATATAATAGACACTTATTTAATAACTAAGTATGTATTAAGGGCCCGCTAAGTGATCTAGGAATTTTTGGTTTCCTAAAATTATTTTGACGTCAGAGAAAACGCGGCCAATTATCTCGCGTTCCGTTCTTTTCATTATTTCCTCCCTTTCTGTGGACAGTTTATTAGTGTTTTTGCTTCTTGCTTATTTTTTTTAAATACCCTTAAAGCACCACGATCTACGTAAATATTACATTATGTAAGATCAGTGTGGCAAGTTCCTATATAAACTACAAAACCGTACTGCGCACAAGCAGTATCAGGGACCCGACCCAGGTTGTACAGAGGTAAATCCTCTAAATACCAGGGTCACCCAATCTGAAGGGGAGCGGGCGGGGGCGGGGCGGAGCGAGACTTGCTCACGGAAATGACCTTGCCTGTCCCGCCCCCTTTAACGTCACTTCCTGCCGGGCTTATTTGCTAGGCATTGTGGGTGGCCGGCCGGGGTCTCCTGGAGACGACTATGGCCGGGGATGCGGGAGGTCGTGGTTGCCCAGGCTCGGAGATGCTCCTGCACCCGGAGCTGCTGTCCCAGGAGTTCCTGCTGCTCACGCTGGAGCAGGTGAGGCGCCCCCCGGCCAGCCCTGGGAGTGGGCCCAACCCGAGAATGGGGTCCTCCGCCCCACAGGCCGCCGCAACTCTGGCCCTCGGAATGGGTCGTGATGGCGATCGCAGCCGCTCCCGGGAGCCCCAGCGGGCGTGTTCTCGTGTTCTCGCCCGAGGCTTGCCTGGCGACTTTTGCCAATCCCCTCGGCGTCTGAAATGGTTTTCTGGACGGCGAGGGGGTGCGGGCCTCCTCACTATCATTCATTCCACTTGAGCCTCCGGGTGCCAACTGCAGAGGCCCGGCAGGCCTGCGGAAAGAGGCCTGTTAGGTGAGAATGGAGGTAGGGAATTACCTTAATGATAAGAGCCCACCTATCTATGCACTGCCTCAGAACAAGCCCAGGATGTAGTTGATGCAAGTCTTATATCCCATTATCCTGGTGAAGAAACTTGAGACTCAGGGTCTTAAGGGAATTGCAAAGGGCTGGTAAGTAGTAGACTAAGTCCTGTATTCTAGACTTTAACTCCAGCACGTATTTTTACTACATCATGTTGCTTCACAGAAAGAAGTGAGAAATAGGAGACAGGGCAGAGGGAGAAAGTGGAAAAAAAAAAAAAGAAAAACTAAGGGTAGAAAAGTGAAGGATGGTAGAAAACTACCAAAAAATGTGTCTTAACTTGGGGTAGCCTACTCTATCTTGGCCTTGTGTTAATTCTAGGACTTTCCCTCTATTGATCATTTTCAGTTTATCCCATAGATATCTCCTTTGTACATAAGTTGTGTGCAGTATTTCTCCCACAATAGATTGTGAGCTCCTTGAGAGGGGACTATCTTACTTTTTGTATCCTCAGTCCTTAGCACAGTGCCTGACACATCTTAAGTATTTAATAAATTGACTGATACTTGGGGTTATTTTTTTTTTTTCTCTATCTAATCACACATACTTAAATTAAAATAAACAGTGTTGTAAGGTAAATTGGATTTTAGAAACAGGATTTAGAATCAGAAAAAAAAAAAAATTGGGTTCATTTCTACCAGTTGAGTAGTTTTGAAACTAGGCAAGTCATTTGACTTCTTTATGCCTCAGTTTCATCATAAGTAAGATGGTAATATTTACATTACCTAGACTATGTGATAGCATAATATCTATAAAACATTTTGTAACTATACAGATTTTACATATTGTGCACTTTTTATATTATGATAGTGAAGATCTGAAATCCCATGGTGGTGTTTTGTTTGTTTTTCTATTGTTTTCAAATTAGTAAAGTATTTAAATATGTAAGCAAGTTATGATTCAACATAGAGGAAAAGCTAAAATAAAGCACTTTGTGTTCATTTGGAGAAATAGCAAGTAGTATGTTTAGAAGTGGGTGATACTTGGGACAATTGTATTAAAAGATCACTGTACTTTCAGACCTTTAAAAAAATGTAGGGGTAATATTCCACTTAAGTTTCCCCTTTGCAACTCAGCCTCAATTTTTGAATCAGTTCTGAAAAAATAAGCATATCAGTTTCTTAGTTGGATTTTTAAAATTTTGAAATTGTTCTACCATGTCAAGCTATATGTTATAGAGCACAGAGTTTGTAAATTTGAGTGAAGGGCTTGCTTCATTCTTTGTGTCTTCATCCCCCAGTGCTTAGCACAATGCTTGGCACCTAGTAAGGCAGTTAATAAATGCTTGTTGATTGATTGTTTAAACTTTTTCATTTTTTCATCTCATAACTGCCTTTTGACCTCTATAAATGATTAGCAGTTGGGTGGGGGGAATATAAGATTCCCATTCTATTAATAAAGGGAAAAACTTATAATAATATCTTGTTTTTTGTTTTCCAGAATAGCTAAGAGTGGAAGGGAATGAAGTGACAGAATCATAGTGGAGGTGTTCGGATGCTGTGTTGGAAAAAGTAAAACAAAATAGAAAAGCAATTGTTGATAGTTTATACAGAGCAGATTGCTCTGATTTACCACTGCCAACCTCAGAAATAATTTTTGAAAGTAGGGCTTTTGATTCTAGTACCTCCTGCAGGTACCATTAATGAAAGGAATAATGCTTTTAGAAGCTGGCATAATTGCTGTACTAGGGCAGACCATTGATTGTCCAAACAGAATTGAAACTTTTAATGGCAATAAAAATAGTTTTTTTGGGAGGATGAAGTTAAATAGTCATTGTTAAACTTAGTAAAGTTCATACTATTGAACATTATTCTTTTTGTGTTTGTGTGGATAAAATGACCAATGTGTAGTGCTAAGCAGTCTTTTTTCTCTTATAGGTAAAATAGATTTTAGGTGTAACTACTGTTTGCAAACTTGATACTGTTACAGTGCTTCTTGCATTTTTTCACTATGTGTATCTTGGTCTTTTATAATTGTTATTTTTAGATTTTTTTAGGTGAGATGAGAAGGAACTTTTAGATTATGAGAATATCTAAAAGCTTATTTCATCATGTTAATATTAACAATGTTAACAGAAAATATCTTTGTTCTTTTTTCTGCAGAAGAATATAGTTGTTGAAGAGGAAATAAAGATCAACAAAGATGACCTTACTGATCTCTATGTTCAACATGCCATACCATTGCCACAAAGGGAATTACCAAAAAGTAGATGGGGGAAAATGATGGAAAAGAAAAGAGGACAAAATGAATTGAAAAACGAGCATAAAAGGTACTTTTGTAGTTCTTATGATTTTCAGTTCATTTAGTTTGCACCTTTAAAAACATTTAAAGTGTTAGAAAAATGTATGATGTAAAGGTAACAATATCAAGTCAAATGTCTCTCAGGACTGAAGAATAGGAATTCTATGGAACGAAAGAAGTATGGTTCAACACCAATTAGTGTAAGAAATACCTGGACGATTCCGTGATTGCAAGTTCAACATGGAAGCTAAAGTAAATAGAACCTTGGACTTCATTAAGATCTTGGACATCATACAGAATGAATACCCTGGTTAGATCATAGTTAGAATTTTTTCAGTTCTGTGAATTGCATTTTAGCTTGGAAATAATTTTTTTTGTAGGCTGAATCATGCTCAGAGGAAGTTAAACAATCTGTTTAGGACATTGGAAACTGCTGTAAGAAACCCAGTTGAAGGAACTCTATATGTTTAGTCTAGAGAAGAGAAAACTTAGTGCACTGGAGCTGTGTGAGAAGAGACATGATAGCTGTCTTGAAAAGGCTGTCATAGGGAAAAGAGATAATGGACCTACTTAACTCCAGAGGATGGAACTAAGAGCAGTGGGTAAAAGATGCAGAGATAGAGTCATAGGCTCAATAAAAGGAAAAACTGCTAGAAATTTAGGGCTGTCTCAGTTAATGGTTTGGATGGTCATCTGGCAAGAATGTTTTAAAGACTATTCCTGTTTAGATACAACTTGAACAAGTCCTTTTTCTAAGAATCTTTGTGCTGACAGAGTTGGGCACTGGAAAAATTGGCTGTAGGATTGGGTCTATCTTTTTATTTTACTTACTTTCTATTCTAGTTGTATGTATTTTCATTAGAGTCACTTCCAGATTGTTAGGAATTACACCAGAGATGATTGCAAATCATAGAAGCCCCCCTAGCTCTATTTCTGCTGTGTATCTTTTTATAAGGGTTGACAGAAGATCATCATTTTTTGGTACATGTTGTATTGTAGATTGTGTCTAATTCAGGAAACAAGGAATAACATTCAGCTTCAGTTATAGTACTTTGATGTTTCAAGAACAGTGTCATTAGTTCATTGAATTAGAAGAATTGTTGAACAACATCATTGTTAGCATAATTCAGAAAGTTTTGCTCTGTTCCTTAGCTACAGACTTCACAAGAAATCCTACTTGGCATCTCACAGATATATGCCATTGATCACAAAGTAAGAAGATTAGGAAGGAAATGGTAGATTGATCCACAGGAAATTCATTACTACTTTTGGAAAGACAACTGAAAGCCCTTGCCCCAGTTGTAGTGTGTTACCAGAGACATCTTGATAACACAAAATCCATTAAATTGTTAACATTAATATTGAACATTCTGTTATTGTCTTGGTGTCAAACTGATTGAAAAGTACTATTACATACATTTAATTTAATTAAGTAATTGGACCTCTCAGTGTAAAGCTTTTTATTTGCCTGGTAGTGAATGTTATTTTAACTCAAATTATATTAATCTTTGTCTTAAGGGTTATGTGATAAAACATAGAGGTCATGTGTTGCTATTGGTTCCAAGTAATTTGTAACATATGTGGTGGTAGTCTTTAGGGTTGTTGATGAAAAAAATTTTTATATACATCTTATTGTAGTTGCCTGTTTTGATTTATGATATCCCAGTCCTCACACGATTCCGCTCAGTGTTTTTTGAACAAGGATTTAATGATAATATAGCTATACTTAAGAAAATCTGCCATGTGAAAGTCCAGATTTGCACACAAAATTGATAGAGGGTGATTTTGGTTTATGATAGGCATCACAGTATAATTTTCTTCATTAAGTTCTCATGCATTTAAAATTATTTGATTTATTAGAATGAGCTAGCTAACCAGTTTTTTTTTTTAATAAACAGATTTCCATAAATTTGAACTCTTTATTGTGTTAGCTGCACTAATGAATCTCATGATCACTTTACCATTTATCATTAAATGTATAGATTAGCTACCAGCAATTAAAATATTGCAGACAATGGATGTGATGCCACTAATAAGGCTTTACAAGCAAATATACAATTGCTTTGCATATTTTTGATTTAAGGAAATGGAATTAGTATGATACATTGACCATAGATTTTTGCTAACATATCAAAATATTAATGCATTCGTATAATTCACTAATCTAAACTATTGCTCAAGGTAAAGGCAGCAAAAGAAGTGAAACATATTTTTAAAGAATTAGGAAAGTGTCAGTTATCTAAATTTTTGAAGAAAGTCTGATTCTTAGTGTACATTTTCTTTATTAAACAATATTTTAGTTTGTATGCACAGTTGAGTTTCATTGTATTGCTCATGTATGTATAAAACATTGGGATAAATTATTGATGATTTTTTATATATTTTTCAAATGTAAACCTAGTTTTTAAGTACTAGTTAGGAATAAATTCCCTTCACACACTGTTTCATACCTTTTTTGCCCCTTTTAAAAAACAAAGTATCTTATTTTGCATTTGAATTTCAGTTAAATGATTTACTAGTCCAGATGATATTTTTCAGGAGTTAAAAGTTAAAAGTTCTGTATTTTTCAGGGATATAAGTGTGGAAGGTTTACGGAAAAGACCCCTCATTGTCTTTGATGGAAATTCAACAAGTACAAGCATAAAAGTGAGAAAGACTGAAAATGGAGCTAATGATCGTCTGAAGCCTCCATCAGTAGGCATTACTAACAATACTTTTAGAAAGTTATCAAATTCAAATGCTTCCTCCTTTATTCTGCCTTCCACCTTGCCTACAGACATTAAAGTGGAAACCAATAATGACACTAAACAAAACCATGTGCTAATGACTAGTAGGAGTACATTGGCCAATGTGAAATCACCACCTTTATCTCCTGTTGGGGCAACTACTGTCGTGAAATTAAAGAGAACTGCTCCGAAAGAAGAAGCAGAATCAGTGGTAGGTATATGATGATTTTAAATAAGGTTCCTGAAAAGTGAATGCTGAGGCTGGATGTCATGTGTTCATTTTGGATTTTTATAACGGTTTTTTTTCTTTCTTATCTTTGAATACTTTGGAAAAATAAAAAAAAATCATGTTTAGTGTCTTTTTAAAAAATCTCATTAACTTGTATTCATTTATAATATATGTCTTTACGAGAACTATTTTAGATTTTTTA
This sequence comes from Antechinus flavipes, assembly GCF_016432865.1. Taxonomy (NCBI): domain Eukaryota; kingdom Metazoa; phylum Chordata; class Mammalia; order Dasyuromorphia; family Dasyuridae; genus Antechinus; species Antechinus flavipes. The sequence goes on along the minus strand of NC_067400.1, from coordinate 178,782,264 downwards.
AAAACTACATTCTACTCTTTAATTCTAATTTCATTTGTTTTTACTGGCAGAGAATTTTTTAAGGAAGGCTGTTTAGAGAAGTCAGTGTTATGCTTATTGAGTTAATATCATTTAACATTTGAATGTTTGGAATTACCATAAGTTGACAAAGTTGCTGTAGAAGTATAATATACTTAGTACTGCATCTGCTAGGATTTTAACTATTAAGGTGAATATTTTGAGATGGGTTAACTAGCTAGGTAGTTTCTCTTCATAAGATTTTATTTTGTAATGCTCATATGTGTGTATACACCTATGTATATATGCATACATATATTCACTATTTAGCTTAGCTCATTTCCCTAATTTGTTTCTTATTATGCTTGTTGGAGGTATTTTAATTCACAACGAAGTGTTAAGAGGCTTTTTTAGTCTGTAAGATTCAATTAAAATAAGTCTTGTTAATAAAGATTTCAGATAGGCAACTTTAAGACGGGCAAGAAATCTACTACAAATATTATGGTATATGATGATTTAAGTAGATTTGTACAAGTAATATTTTTGCACCCCCATGTAGTTTCCTTTTGGGGGGAAGGAATGGGAAAAGTTCTACACTTGTGATTTTTATTGGTATAGGAAGCTTCTGGTAAGGAAACCCCTTTTTTACTCATGCAGATTATTTACAATTTAGTCTTAGAATGTTGTGTTGGGCCCAGAAAAATTAAGTTATATAATATGTGAAGTTGGATTTGAAACCAGATCTTCCTAATTTTGAGGCTAGCTCTCCAACACTATATCATGCTACCTCTCCTTAAATTAGAGTTTGCTGTTAAATTTTCAGTTTTTTTGGTTAGTTAATTCTATTATGTTTTCCAGTATCTGTGGCATACTGGAAATAAAATGTATTTCCACCAGATGGCAGTAGTAATCTATTGCAACATTATCTTTGTAAATCTGTGGCTGTTGTGTGAGGTTTTGTTTTCCATTGAAATACTTACAATAATCTGTTTAACTATTTTTCTTTTCAGAGTGAATTAAAACCAACAGAAGCAAAGAGGAAGATCCAACATGTTACATGGCCATGAATGAATGGGTTTCCCCAAAATGTAAATATATCTTATAACCATAGATTTCATTATAAAAAGGTCACATTTATTGACCAGTTTAAGTACTATATTTACAGGGGTTCTGATTGCTATGGAATTTTCTTAAAAGGTTTAAGACTGCCTTGCAGATAAGTTCCAAAAATTTACCTTCCTCTTAAACATTATTCTTTGTAACCCTTCTCTCTCATACACTAGTAATCAAATAGTTAAAAAATCAATATTTTTTTAAATAAAGACCTGCTATGTCATTAATCACCTTGGCAAAATGACTATTTGCAAGTTCGATAATAGGCTTCCTGATACAGCACAGAGATAGCTTTCACCTAACAATTTCAGAAGGTGTGACAATTTTCTAAATTTTTGTTCATTTCCTATTTTTTGTTATAGACTGGATTTCCTCTGTCATTGTGGAAGAATGTCATATAGATGTATCAGCAAATATTATTAAACTAATTCCCAAGATATTACCTAGTAAGGTGATTTCATAATATGGTTCTAAATATAATCAGAATTTACCTGTAAACCGCTGTTGCTTTTATGGTCTTTTAGCCATAGGTGACAAAAGGAAGCAGCTATTCCTACTTTCATTACTGGAACTAGTAATAATGGCAGACTAGTTTAATTATGAATTTATTGGGTATGATAATGTTTAAAATTTACCCATCTGTGTGTCATCCTTTGATCTATTGTCATGATCTTATAGTTGAGAAAGTACAGATAACAGTCATTGCAAGTGAATTTGAAGTTAAAGAAATTTTGAACATACAAAAATGATCAACTCACATTTAATCTAAAGGGTCTATTAAAATAGTAGCAGCTGTTGACAATATGTGCTTTGGCAGGCACCCCCATTAGATTGTCAATACTCCTAGGTAAGAAAAAAAATGTATTAGTTGTATGTAGAGGCAAAGGGAAATGGTCTGGGATAAGTAGGAGAGAAAATTTTGGAGCTAGAAATTTGCTACAAAGGAAATATGAACTGCCTGATTTAACTCTTAATTAGTATAACACTGCTGGTTATATTTTAATGGCCTGTCATATGAGTGGCCATTGTCTTAACTCTTTAATCACCAAAATGTATTAATTTATTGAATAATTTGTTTCAGTGGATATGCATATCTGATTTTTCAGTGAAAGCCAGTGGTAAAAGAAGGATTCACTTTACATTAATATGCTTTACATCTAACTTTTCTTGAAAACATTGCTTACGTAAAGTTACTTGTACGGTTGATCTTCAACTTGGGGTAGGGTTTTTCCACCATTCTGTAGAGTAGAACCATTACCTTTTGATGCTAAGCTTATTTGCTTGAGTTTAGTTCTTAAGGAGCCTTATAAATTGTAATTTACTTTTGTGGATAAACATTTTATTAAATTCCAACCCATGATTTCTTTTTTTTAAACATCATATACCCTCATCTAAAGCTGTATAACCTGTACTATGTATAGTAAAATAAATAAAGCTAGGTGTTGATGATTTTTGAATATATGGTAATCTGCAAGGCTGATTTATGTGATCTTGGAGGGCAACTACATTCATAAATGTAAATGAGTATTTACACAACTGCAAATTTGGAGTAGTATGATAGATTATAGTCTGTAGTCACATTTAGCTTTCATTTCCATTTCTCTCAGTTGAGTGAAAATTATCCTATTGGCAGTTCTTAGTCAATGGAAACATTCATTGTATTTGCTTTTATTACTCGATGAAATTAATTTCTTATTTGTGTGTTTAACATACAGGTTAAGTTGGTAATAACAGCTGAACTGTGTAACACCATTGCTTCAAATTGAAGTTTATATTATGATCATTCAGAGTAAATGCACATATGGCAGCACATTATTAAGCTATTTTTTCTGTTTGAAACATTGTGGAGAAGTCAGAATAGAAGAGTGCCATGCCACGTACGTATGTAATATGAGCATCTTTTCAAGGTATAGATGCATTTTCTCTTTCTCCACATAATAATGCACGTTAAAAGACAGGTGTTAGAGAGTAAAAGTGTTGGAAGCTGTGTTTAATTTTTTGTGTAATGTGTTTATGTCTCTCTTTTTATGATGGTTTTAAAGGATTTTGGAAAAACTTGGTTTGAACTTAGAAGAACTTCTTTCCAGATATTCCTTTATTCAATGATATTTTTTTCATGTCTAAGTCACAACTTATTCTACCATCCATGAGAGCCAGATTCTCTTAGTGTAGGGGTAGGCAATATGGTATTGGTGTCACTATGTGGCCTGATGAAATTTTAGTGGCATTGTATCACTTCTCCCATCACATAATATCTTTTTTCTTTATTTTTTTTTAAAATTCCTTTTTCCTTCCTCTTAAGTTTCCTTTCGTTTTCCTATTTTTTTCCCTTTCTCCACTGCCTAAAGCTTGAGTCTTTCCAATGGATCCCTTGGGCATTCCTATTGATGACATTGAGGGCAGAAGGGATTACTTGCTCCTTCCTTTTCTCTAAGCTCTGGGTGTTGCTTTTACTTTTGAGCCAAAAGGCTCCTGTAACCTACAGATAGCATTGTACAGAATACAAAATAGCATCACTGGTCTAAAAAAGTAATGTACCATTCTCATATTAAAACCTAGAAAGTTACTAGGCACTAAGAGAAGCTGGCTCAACTAATATTATGACCATGTTCTGTATGTCTTTATTGAAGCTCTTTACAATGTGCTTCTTGGGAAAAGGGTCCTAAAAGTGATCTGAAAGCTCATGAAGTAACAATTACCTTTTTAAAAGTTTACATTAAGTAAAAATACCAATAGATTGTCATAAATATGTATTAACTTTCTTTCTTCACTATTGTGGATTTTCAATTACATTTAAATGCTGTAAAATGGTCAAAATGTTCTTTTTTTAAAAAATGTGCTCTTTTACTAAATACTTGTGCAGGTTTTGTACTTCAGTACAGGAAAGTTTAATATTGTAATGTACATTTTTTTGTATGTAAAGATTCTTTTAAGTAGCCTTATCCTTATTTAAATAAAATTAATTCAACTCTACTTTCAAAGTCTATTATTTGTAAAGCACATTCTATAATATGAATATGAGGTGACAGTCCCTTTTATTTTAATAAATTGTCCTTAAAAATGCATAATTTTTTATAGTATATCTTGTTTGGCATATGGTCCAGATTTCCTGAAATGCCAGTAATCTTGACATATTTCAAATCCCAGTCCTCAGCTCTCAGTAGAAGAGGTATAAAGGATTGAAAGTAGAGATGTATACAGTGATAGAAATTGTCACACAGGACCTTGTTCAACCTCTTTATAATTCCAAAGAAATGGACTGGAGAAATGTTTTTGTGTGAACTAGTTTACTCAAGAAAATAATCAAAAATAATTGAGATACACATATATGGAAGGGAGACAGAGTAAATTATTTGCTCTGCATCCTAATTTCTATCCCAGAATTTTAAGTTTAAAGGTTCTTTAGTACCCTTTGATTCAGCATTGTCATTACTGGGTCTGTATCCTAAAAAGATCGTAAAAGAGGGGAAAGGACTTACATGTGCAAAAATATTTGTAGCAGTTCTTTTTGGGGTGACAAGAAACTGGAAATTGAGTGGATGCTTATCTGTTGAAGAATGGCTGAATAAGTTATGGTATGTGACTGCTATGGAATATTATTGTTCTATAAGAAATGATGAGCAGGGTAATTTCAAAAAAAGCCTGGACTTACATGAAGTGAAGGAACAGCCCAGTTCCCTTACATCACCATGAAGTGATGGTGCCGAGTGAAGTGAGCAGAACCAAGAGAACATTTTACGCAGTGACAAGAAGAATATGTGATAATCAATTGTGGTGGACTTGCCTCTTCTCAAACACGAGGTGATTCAAGGCAATTCCAGTAGACTTGGGATGTAAAAATGTCATCTGCATCCAGAGAGAGAACTATAGAGACTTGATGTGGATCAAAGCATAGTATTTTCTCCTTTTTTGTTTGCTTTTTCTTTTTCTTTGTTCCCATTTGGTCTAATTTTTCTTGCACAGCATAACACATATGGAAATATGTTTAAAAGAATTGTACATATTTAATCTATATCAGAATGCTTGTTGTTTTGATGAGGCAAGGGAGAAAGGGAGAAAAATTTGATGAAACTATCTTTACAAGTATTTGGAAAAATAAAATATTATTTAAAATAATTTTTAAAAAACTAGAAAAATGCAATTGTCCTAAAAAAAGAAATGTATATCTTGAGCAAAAAAAAAAAAAATCCCACATTTACTATATGAATCTCATTGCTTGAAAATGGTTAACATTTTCCCTTATAGAATTGTGGTCATTGCATTGATAAGAATTCTTATGTCTTTCAAATTTGCTTATTTTTACAATATTTTATTTGATCCCATTTATCTCACTTTACATAAGTATAATGAAACCATCCTTATCATTTCTTATGATACAATGATGTTTCGTTACATTACAATTGTGTCAGACTTGGGCAGCCCAGTTCCCTACCCAGCCTAAACCAAATTAAAATGCAAAATTAAAATTGGGAGATGTTAAGAAAATATATAAAAATACAATGTAACATATAATGTTAATTTGAGAGTTTTTTCTGTCAAAATGTTGTGGGTTCCAAAGCAAGAATCCCTATTTGAATGTGACACAACTATATTTATATTCATATAATTTGTTCTGTCTTATACCATATATATACCATATATAACTTGCCCCTTAGTTTCCAGTTCTTTGCCTCTACAAAAGAATTACTGTAAATACTTTTGCATATATAGATCTTTTTCCTCATATCTTTTGGACCATAGGCCTAGTATTGGCATTGTTAGGCCATAAGACATGCACACTTTTACTAAGTTTTAGCTAATTCTAAAATGCCTTCCAGAAAGGAAGGACCAATCATACTAACTGGGCATTAATGTATTTCTTTTCCTGCAGCCCCTCTAATATTTGTCATTTTCTTGTTTTGTTAACTTTGTCAATGCAGTAGGTGTGAAGTAAAACTTCATAGTTGTTTTAGCTTGCATTTCTCTCATTATTAGTGATATGGAGCATTTTTTCATATAGTTAACTATATAGGGTATATTTCTTGCTTTACAGAACTGCTTATTTGTGTCTTTTGATCATTTATCAATTAGAGAATGGTCTTGATTTAATTTAAATCAGCTCCTTATTAAAAATGAGATTTTTATTCGAAAACCTTGTGGCAGAGTAGTGTGAAGGTCCTTTTGTTTATATAAAATTACAGGCTGCTTTATTGTATTCTACATTTTTAGTTTTTTGATGCACCTAGATCCATAATCTTGATAATATGGCCCCAAATTCCCTCCACAGGTACAAAATAAAACACCTTGAGTTTAATTAACATAGTAGATAAAAAGCAATATAATGACAAATTAGTAATTTAAAATTAATGAAATAAAACTAGTCTTTAGACGACTTATTTATTTCTGTGTTGGTAATTCCTGTCTTGTTGAAATTTAGGAATATGTCACCAGTTGTACTGTTAGAGAAATATCTAAAACAACTATCATTTATGTAAGCTTATTCCAAATATTTTATACTTCTACAAAATAAAGTTAACTATAGTGTTAATTGAAGTTATGAAGGAAATAACAGGCTTATCTCAGTTTGAGTCTCATTTGAATTATTACTGATCAGGTTATTAACAGGTGAGACTAAAAAGATAATTCTTGCACTGCCTTTGAATTCAAAACTAGACTGTTGCTTAGTACTTCTGTGACTTCAATCAAATTTCTGAGTTCTCTGGATCTCTTTCTTTATCTGTAAAATTGAACAGCTTGCCATCTTAGTTTCTTTTGAGATCTATAAAGTTTAAATCCTAGTCTATAATGTGTGAATTATTTTAAAATTTTTTCCAATTCCTTCCTAGATATTTAGAAGAATTATAAGCATAAAGAGACTGCGATTTTAATGTAAATATCTTAAGAAAAAATTTCAGGTCTTAAAATAATCAGCTTTTTAATTCATATACTATTTTTAAATAAGTAGTTTCTAGACTGACACTTTGCTCCCAAATATCAATAACATCAAAAAATTGAGTATTCAGTTCATTTTCTCTTGATCAGTAAAGGGGATAGAGTGCCAGCCTGGAAGTCAGGAATTCATTTTCCAGCCTTAGATCTTGGCTGTATGACCCTGAACAAGTCCTTTAACCCTGTTTACCTCAGTTTTCTCATAATAAAGTGGAGAATGAAATGGCAAACTACTCCAGTCTCTTTGTCAAGAAAACCCCAGTTAGGGTCACAAAGTCAGACACAACTGAAAAAAATGAACAAAAATTGTTTAAAGAAACTTTAGTCCATCCTCCTCATTTTGCATATAAAGAAACCTAGGCCCAGAGAGGTATACAGTAGGTTAATAGCTACACTGGCACTTAAAGCAAGCATTCTTTTATTTTTTTTTATTTAATTTTTTTATTTTATTATAGCTTTTTATTTACAAAACATGCATCTTTCAACAATGACCCTTACAAAACCTTCTATTCCAAATTTAACCCTTCTTCCCCCATCCCTAGATGGCAGGTAGTCCAATATACATTAAAATATATGTTAAATCCAATATTTGTATACATACTTATACAGTTATCTTGCTGCACAAGAAAAATCAGATCTAGAAAGAAAAAAACCTGAGAAGGAAAACAAAAATACAAGCAAACAATAACAGTGAAAATGCTATGTTCCCAAAGTCCTCTTTCTGGATGTAGAGGGCTTTCTTCATTAGTGAACAATATAACTGGTTTGAATATCTCATTGTTAAAGAGAGACATGTTCATCAGAATTAGTCATCATATAATCTTGTTGCTGTGTATAATCTGGTTCTACTGATTTCACTTAGCATCAGTTATGTAAGTCCATACCTCTCTGAAATCATTCTGTGGGTCGTTTCTTACAGAACAATAATAGTCCATAACATTCATACACCATAATTTATTCAGCCATTCTCCAATTGAGGGCATCCGTTCAGTTTCCAGTCAATTGCCGCTACAAAAAACGCTGCCACAAACATTTTTGCACATGTGAGTCCCTTTCCCTCCTTTATAATCTCTCTGGGATATAAGCCCAGTAGAAACACTGCTTTTTGAACATAGTTCCAAATTGCTCTCCATAATGGTTGGATTCGTTCATACTTCCACCAACAATGTATCAGTATTAGGGCCAGTATTCTTGCCATTATTCTATATTGCTTCTCAATAGCTTATGGTTTAAACTCTGCAAGTAATTTGCTCATAATAGACATTAAAAAAAAAACAACTTGAATTTGTTGAGTTGAATTAGGTTGCTTCACAGATAAGCCCATGTAATGTAGACATTTGTTACTTGGGTAACTAAGCTCCATAGATAACATTCAAAGGTGACTGGTCATAAGTTGAATTACCAGAGTTAATGGGGAGTAGAAGATAGTAGCATAATAAAATACAAGAAGATGACTTCTCACTTTCATTCAGAGATATTACCTTGTGTCCAACCTTTACTCTTTAATCTACTATATAGCCTTAAAATCTGGGCAGCGAATGACAGCAGATTTCAAGTCTATGTAAATTGTGAAACAACAATTCATAGTGGATTTTAAGCTTACAAAGTACTATGGTAAATTAAAGTTAATTGAAACTGTATGAGAATAACTCCCAAATCTATACCTTTTTCTCCAGCCTATTGTGAACTCCTGCAGTCTTCAGTCCTTGAACTATCTACTTAACATCACTAGGAAGTTCTGCAAACAATTTAAACTCGATGTATCTAAAACTGAACTTCTCTTCCTTTCCTCCCAAAGCTGAACTTCAACCTCACTCATCTTGTTGATGACATTGAGTCACCCACATTTGAAATACTAGGTACATCAATTAGTTACTAAATCTTACAAATTTTACTTTAGAAATATTATTCATTACTGTCTACTTACACTATGACCAGTCATGTTATGCTTCCTAGTTTATTGTTCCAGCTCTTCCCTATCTCCAGGCCCTCCCTCATGACAATCTGTCTTTCATACTGCTGCCAAAGTAATCTTCCATATTCACAAGATAATCATGTTACTCTCTTTGTCAAATGCTTTCTGAAGTTTTTCATTGCATACAGGATGTAATTCACACTAGCCTTCCAAAATCTCATCCCAATCTATTTTTCTAGCGTTTTAGCTAAAATTTACTATGTCCTAATTTTGATCTTACCCTCTCCCATATCTATGCCTTTGTTTTTGCTGATTACCATACCTGGAAGGGATTCTTCCTCATTGCTCTCCTTGAACTTATTTTCCATTTCATATCAGTTCCCAATCCTCTTAAAGCCCAATTTAATTGTTACATATTCCAAGAACGCTTCCCTGGTGTGCCACCCCGCTTTCCCCCTTTTCCCCCCTAGAAGTGTTCCCTTCTCACTAAAATTTCTCACACTGCTCTTTTTGACCTTGGAACATCAGACATTTATTAACTACTTAGCATGTGAAAGATATTTTGCTAAGCAACAGACATATGTAGGTGGAAAATGACCCTGTTCTTGCCCTTCTCTATTGTAGTTTGAAGTTGTATAGGCATAAAATGTCCTGTGAAAAAGCACAACAACAATGTAGGGACAAAAAGATTCAGACAAAGTGCCATAAATAATTTGAGGAACCAGAAATTACCTAATGCTGGTAGAGTAGAGAAGATTTTGTGAATGTTATGGCACCTGAGTTGGACCTGAAGGAAGAAGGGAATTTAGGGAATTATTGAATTTGAGATTGAAGGTAACTCAATAGCTGTCTCATCTTACCCATACCCTAGAGAAACTCCCCACTAATCCTGCTTAAGGACTGAAGCTATTACATCTAGAGGCAGCTCATTTAATTTTTGGAAAACTATGGGCAAGATCAGGAACAATTAGTTTTGAGAAGATATGAAAGAGCTGAGGGAAAACAGGTATACTAATGTGGAGTTTAAACTAGTAAAGCCATTCTGGAAAGCAATTTAGAACTGTACCCAAAAAAATCATCAAACTATATTCTTTGATATGATTAGAGATCAATGATGTGCACAGATACATTTAGAGAAGCTCTTTGTAGTAACCCAGCAAGTATAATATGGGGTTAGGTGGTCACAGTATGAGTGGAGAAAGTAATGAATGATATTCTGAAGGTATAATTTATAGTATTTAGTAGCTGACTGATGTATAGAATAGGAAAAAGACATCAAGGGCATGGTTTACCTATTAAGGAATGGTTAGGCAAATTATGATATGTGAATGTAGTGGAATATTATCATGTCTTAAACAACAAACTTGATGGTTTCAGAGAAATGTTAAAAAAGCAAGCCTGTGGAAAAGATTTTCACAACAGTTTGAAGTAACTTTGAAGTAGTTGAAGTGACAAACCACCATTCCAGAAGACTGAAGATTCAGAATGAGTCAAAACAGTTTTGGACATGGGCAGTGTTGGAATTTGTCTAATGTATATGTTTTTTTTTAATTCAGTTATAGGAAAGGAGGTGAAAAGTAGAGAAAAGAATTGCTTAATAATTGGAAAGAAAGTTATATGTTAAAAACTACAAAAAGCCCTCTATCTTCACTCTATCTACTCCTCAAGTTATTCTATGTCTTTTCCTTTCTCATCTAAATTGGAAAAAAAAAAAACCCAACTACATTTGCTCTACTTGCCTCCAACTCTTTTCCTCTTTTCTACCTTTTGCAATCTGAAACTGCTTTCTCCAGACCTCTCAGTGATCTCTTAATTGCTAAATCTTGCTAATCTTTTCTCAGATTTATTCTTTTTGACTCATCTGCTACATTTGACCCTATTGTCTACTCTACTTCAGGAGGATATTCTCTCCTTTCTGGGTTTTAATGATAATTTCTCCTAAAGATCATACTATAACTCAGTCTGTCCTCCACATCATGCCCTGTAAATATTCTCCAAGGCTCTATCTACTCTATACCTTTTTCTCTTCTTCATACTCTTTTGGTAACCTCATTGGATCCTGAGGGTTTAACTATTATTTCTTTGCAGATGATTCTCAGATTTATATGTCCGTTCTCCATTACCTCCCCTGAACTTCAGCCCTGAATCACTAATTGCTTATTGAACATTTCAAACTGGATGTGTCAAAGACATCTTTAATTCAATATGCTAGTACTGCATATGTTATTTTGCCTATTCTCCCTCTCCCTCAAATCATCTCTTCTTTAAAACTTTTCTGTTCCTGTTGAAAGCAACCACCATCCTTTGAATTTACAGAGTAGTAACCTTGCATTATTCTGGAATCCTTCTTTACCTCACATATTGAATTAGTTGCCATATCTTGTCATTTAACCATGTTCTCCACTCACAGCTACTATTTTAATTCAAACCTTCATCACTTCTCCCCTAGATTATTTCAGCAGTCTCTCTTCATTCTAGGCCATCCTATGCAACTGCACACTCAATCTTCTGATACTAGATTTCACCAACTCCAATGTCTTCCTATTGGCTCTTGAATAAAATATAAATTCTTAAAACAATTTCTACTTCAGGAGCTTTGTGGATAGTGTGCTAGGTCTTAAGTCAAGAAAACTTATCTTCCCGAGTTCAAATCCAGTCTCAGACACTTTTCTCTCTGTGTAATCCTGTTTACTTAACCCTGTTTACCTCAATTCCTTATCTGTAAACTGGAGGAGGAAGTGGTAAACTACTTCAATGTCTTTGCCAAGAGAACCCCAAATTGGGGTACAGAATCACACAGCTGAAATGACTGAACCAGAAAATATTTCCAACCTCATGGGACATTACTTCCCTTCCAGTCAACCCATCTTTCTATTCTGTACCCAACATTCTGTCTCCTATCTTTATATGTTTGTACTAGCTATTCCTGAACATCCCCTGGAATGCATTTTTTTAACTCTATGTAGCACATGCATCAAGTTCAGCATGGAGATTTTCCTGATTCTCCCAACTGTTAGTGCTGTCCCAACCTTGCATTAATATACATTGCATCTGCTATGTACATATACATATATGTGGATCCCATGGAATACATGGAAATCATATAATAGAACTTATGTATTTATAATGCATTTTTATATAAATATATGTATATGTACATATATACACACATATATTTGTCTCTCCATTATCATAAGTAAGCTTGTGAGTAGAAATTGTTTTATTCTTTATATATGTATTCTTAGTACATAGCACTGTGCCTAGCCCATAGTATGCACTTGTTTAGTCATGACTGACTCTGCTACCCCATTTGTTGTTTTCTTGGCAAAGATACTGAAGTGATTCTCTATTTCCTTCTTCAGCTCAGGAAACTGAGGCAAACCAGGTTAATTGACTTGTCCAGGGTGATGCAACTAGTAAGGCTATCTGAGGTTGGTTTTGAACTCCAATCCAATGCAGCACCTAGGGCTTAGTAAATATTAATTGATTGAAGTTTGTTCCAGGAATGGCTTGTAGGAAATTAGTTAGATAAAACACTTATTAAGCATTTAGTTTATCAGGCATTGTGCTACTCAGTCCCTACCATTAAGGATCTTATATACTGTAGGAAAAAACAGTTCATAGATAGGAATTAAAAAGTTGGGAGGTGTGGGAATAGGGAGGGTGAAATAGTGGTCTATGTGGAATAGGAGTGGTAAATGTCTGGTTCACGGGCCATATAATCATTTGCTGAGGCAACTGCAGGCAACAAGCTAAAAGCTAAGTACAAGAACCTTCTACTATTTGAGTTTTATATGTTAATAATTTTGTATGGCCTGTGAATGGTGTTCTAAATATCTAAATGATTCTTGGCAGAAAAAAAGTTCCCCACTTCTCATGCAGAGATATCTGTTAGGAGAATGGGGTTTCAGTATTCAGGAGAGGAGGAGCAAGAGGAGGAGACTGCCAGAGAAAGTTGGAGAAAAGCTACTAGTTAAGTTTTACTAGATAGTAGAGTGTATGAATATGAATCAAAGGAAATATGATCAGAAAAGGAAAATGGCAGCATAGCAAAGAGTTTGTGGGGATTTTTCCTAATGACCACTGGAGGTGCCATTGAAGGTTTTTTTGATAAGGGCATGACATGGTTAAGACCTGTACCTTAAGAAGATCATAGGATTAAAGATTTAGAGCTTAATGGTTTTTAGTATGTAGACTGGGATAAGGAACCTTTTTTCTGCCAAAGGTCATGTGAATATTTATGGCATCATTTATGGGCCATACAAAATTATCAATTAAACTCAAATAGTGGGAGGTTTTTGTCACCTGCAATTATATTGGCAGGGCCAGATCAAATGATTTTATAAGCCTTATATGGCCCATGGGCAGATCTAGATGGGCCTGGAGTCAGGAAGGCCTCAAATACTAACTAGTTGTGTCACTTAATCTCTGTTTGCTTTAATCCAATGGACCAAGAAATGGCAAGCCTCATCAGTATCTTTGGTCCAGGTGCTATGGTCTAGAGAATCACAAAGAGTCAGTCACGAGTGAATGAGGGAGAAATGAAATAGGGGCCACAAAATGATACATAAGGATCACTGAGGATCACATATTAACTTAGATAGTGACATAGTAACATTATGTCCTTTATACACGTGTGTATATGTGTGTATATGTATGTATGTGTGTATTTGTTGTTAAATGTAAGCCAATAAATTTAAATCTGATTGGAGTGAATTAGAAAGAAGTATAGGTGACCTGAGGGCAGCATGTGAAACACCTGTGTTGCATTTTATAGATTAGGAAATGGAGGTTTCCAGGAGGTTAGATTATTTGTACAAAGTTACCCAGATAGTATTATGTGGGGTTTTAAACCAAAATTTTTGACTGCAGAGTCAGAAATCTATTTACTGAACCACATCAGACTTGTGCATTAGGAAGATTATTTGGACAGTCATGTGAATGATGATTGGAAAGAAGAAGGGAATGAAATAAACAAGATCAATTAAGAGTTTTTTATAAGTTATTTCTAGACTTTTATACTCTTCCTCATCTTAGATTATAAACTCATTGCAGTTTGGGATTGGGAATTTTTTATCTATGTATATCCAGTACCTAGCACAGTATTTTATAAATAGTAAGCACTTTATACATTTTTTAAAATTAAATGCTACATGAGTGAACATCTATAATCTATATTAAATGGCTTACTGTCTCAAGGAAGGGGCCTTGTGAAGGAAGGAGAGAGAAAATTTAGAACTCAAATTATAAAAATGAATGTTAAAAATTGTCTTTACATGTAACTGGAGAAAAATAAAATGTTATTAAAAATTAAATGATAAAGGGGTTGCCTTTTATGTAGGGCTTTAAAATAAGTTTTTTTTGTTTTTGTAAAATCACCTGCTACTCTGTATAGTACAAGATAGTGAGATCTAAATGTATAGTTTTCTATTTTCTGTGTTTGTGTGTTTTTAAATCCAGAAGAAATGAGAAACTTGGGAAGCTAAACAGGATATTATAACTCAACCACATAAGAGATAAGAAGCAAAGTTGGGATCTGAATTCAGGTCTGACCCCAAATCTCTTTCTATCATGTCACACCACTTGTATCATCCTGTTTAATTTTTCAAGTTTATAATTGTCAATTTTGTAACCTTTCTGAACTTGTTTGCTTACCTGTAAAAATGAGTGGATTGAAAGGTCTCTAAATTTTCTTCCAAATCTAGTTGTGATTGCATGACATAAGATGTGACAGAATGATAGATTATAACCTTAGTTCAAGGATATGATGAAAACTGTCTTGTTTTTGACATTGAATAGAATTTTAAGTGACGGCTGCTTTTTTAAAAAGACATTATAGAGTTATCATACTATTAGAATTTTAGAACTGGAAGGGACCTTAACAGTTTAGCTCATTTTGTTTTACATACCAGAAAAATGGAATCTCATAGATATTAAGCAAGTTGCCCAATATCATGTGGCTAGTTAGTAGCAATGCTGATAGCAGAACTTGAGTCCTCTAACTCAGTCAACAAGTATTTATTAAATGTTTATTATACATCAGATACTGGGCCAAGCTTTCAGGATACAAAGAAAGGCAAAAACACAAGAATTTTCTCAAGGAATAACTAGGTACAAACATTCTTAAAAATATGAAGGGGTGGGAAGAACACTAGCTAGAGAGACCCAAAAAGGCCTTCTTTAGAAGAGATTTGATTTGAGCAGAGCTTGGAAAAAATTCAGAGCAACTAAAAGATAGAGGGCAGAACATTCCTGGCATAGGATGTTTGTATGGGGACAGCTAGTGCAAAGATGCAGAAGTAGTAGATGGAGTATTCTGTTTGAGAACCAAGGAAGCCAATATAACTGGCACATAGAATACATGAAGAGGAGAAGTACGATGTAAGAAGACTAGAAATGTAGAAAGGACATATGGTGTGAAGAGCTTTAAATGCCAGAGGAATTTTTATTTAGTTCTATAGGTGATAGGGCCTGATTAGAGCTCACTGATAAAGGAAATGATGTATCATGCCTACACTTTAGAAAGACGACTTTAGGAGCTGAGTGGAAGATAGATTGGGAGCAGAAAGAGGCTTTAAGGTAAGAATACCAATTAGAAGGTATGAAATAGGGATATGAAAAAGAAGTTTTCAGAAACAGAAATCCAAGCTGTCTATAGCTATATACAAAAAAAAAAAAATCATCTAAATCACTAATAATTAGAGAAGTACAAATTAAAATAATCCTGAGATATCAGTTTATATCCATTGATTGGCAAAGTTACAAAAAGAAAAATGGCAAATGTTAGAGGGACTATGGGAAAACAAGTACATTATTGCATTGTTGGTGGAATTGTGAACTGATCTAACCTTTCTGAGGGAGCAATTTGGAATTATGCCGTAAAAGCTATTAAATTGTGCATATCCTTTAACCCAGCAGCGACTATTAGATCCATGCTCCAAAAAAGATCAAAGAAAGAGGAAAAGGACCCATTTGGAAATTGAAGGGATGGATGCCCATCAATTAAGGAATGACTGAATAAGTTATTTAGTATATGTTTATGATAGAATGTTACTATACTATAAGAAGGTGCCTTTAGAAATACCCTGTATAAACATACATGCAAAATGAGGTGAGCAAAACCAGAAAATAATTTATCAATAACAATATGGTAAAGACAAACAGCTTTGAAAGACTTAGGAACTCTCATTAATACAATGAAACCAACTATGGTTTCAGAGGAACCATATGCTTTTTACATCCAGACAAGTGGTAGACTCAAAAGTGCTGATTGAAACTTTTTTTTTTTTTTGTGGGGGAGGCATAGTTAATTCCAAAATTCATTTTGCCTGACATACTTTCTCAGTTGCTGAGAGATGAGTAAATGGAGAGAATAGTTCAGATGTGAAAGCTGTTATGAAGATAGAAATGATAAGATTTGGCAATGAAGTGGATATGTAAGGTAAGTGAATAATAGTTGAAAATGACTCCTTAATTGTGATTCTGGGTGCCTGGGAACATGATTGAAATAGTGATATCCAAGTATCCTTTCCATGATATTTTCTTTAATTGGGTTCTCTTAAGATAAGTGATGTAACACAATGATATTAATAAATTAATAATATTAATCATTAAAATTAATATTAAATACATTTGATATCATAAATAGTTTGGGCTTATATGTGAGTTTGTGGTATTTCTATTGAACTTTTAAGCAATTTAAAATTTTATCTTTCATGAGATAAAGGTATATCTATGGGGGAAAATTGGAGCCAATATACACACACAGGAATATTTAGCAACTTTATGCTAAGTCTATAATGGCAACTCTATGCTAGGGCTGTAATCTTTGAGCATGAAACAACATTCAAGCAAAGAGTAAATCTATGATCCTGGTCTCTTTATCATTAGCTCCAATTAACTGTGGCTTTGAGCTTGTTCATCTCAGACATTATGTGATTGTAGCATGTCATTCACATTTCTTCCCTCACTCTCTCTTCTTTTACTTGTTTAATGTCCTTGCCACCACTAACCCGTCTACTTATACCTTGATTTCCTCTTGTCCATTTCATCTTGTTGGAGATTGTCTAGCAGATTCCCTCTCCTTCATCACAATTCTTTCACTAATAATCTTCCTGGCTACACCATGTAGAAAAACACGATATCTCTCCTCTTTATAGTTCAAATTCTTAGGAAAGCTATCTAGAAAAGGTGCTTCCACTTTTTGTCATCTTTCTCTCTTTTCTAATGTTGTTGCAGCCTGGCTTCTGTCCTCATTATTCAATTGAGACTGCTCTCTCTAAATCTATATCCTTTTTTCAGACTTCAAACTTCTTAGTTTCTGTAAAGCCTATGATACCATCACTATTTCTTAATACTTTCTTTCAAAGATTTTAGGACCCTGTTATCTCCTATAAGCCTCTTTGGCTCTTCAGTCATTGGTTGCTTAGTCCTTTTCAGTCATCCAGGTAATAGAATTAGATGTCCTATATTGATCTTAAACTCCAGATATCCAAAAGTGAACACATTTCTTCTAATAAACCCTCCCCCCCTTGTGAGCTTCTTTTTTACAATTGAAGGTAACAACATCCTCCCAATTACCTAAGCTTTAATAACCACGTATCATTGTCATTTGCTTTCACCCAAATATTTCCCCACGTTCTACAAGTTTTTCCCACTTAATGTTAGTACCTTCAGTTTAATCAGTATGTATCTTTTATGTACATAGTTATTTGCATGTTGTCACTCATCTCATTAGGATATGAATTCTGAGGGCAAGGATTGTTTTTTTCTTCCCTTGTGGTCCCAGGATTTTGCTCAGTATGTGTTAGCATAATTTAGCACTTAAAGCCTGTTAATAGTTCAATAATCCACTACTACTCTGAAAGATTTATGATGAAAAGTTCTATCTATACCCAGAAAAGGTATCTGAATACAGATTGAAGCATTTTCTCTTTTTCTATCTCTTTTTAACTTAATTTTTCTTGAGGGTATTTATTTTAATTAGGATGGGAGATAAATGTTTTCTTTCACAACTTGACTTTTATGGAAATGTTTTGCATAACTTCACATGTGGTTTCTTAATTGTGGATGGGGACAAGGGAGAGAACCTAGAACTCAAAAATCTTTGTAAAAAATGTGTTTTGAATGCAACTGGGGGAAAATATAAAATAAAATAAATGTCTGTTGATTTTACAAAGCTATAAATTTTAAGCAAAATATATTTTGAGGGAGAAACACAGAAGGGAAATTTGAGGTTGTTGGATGACATAGTTTTTATTATTTTGAAAAAGATAAGACATGATGCAACTTCAGTTAACACTGATACAATCAATCACCTAGTTATGCAACACAGGAGGTGTCATAACACTTCTGCCTTCAGTGATTAATCATAATTTCACACTGTGTGTGGCACAAAGTTTTGTTCTGACATATAACACATTCTAAGCCACAAGAATTTGCTCTACACCTTGTATTGCATGTGGTTACACAGTCCATGCACAGCATCCTTACCAGAACATTCGCCGTGTATTTTAGAAAGATTTTCAAATCCTGCACAGATCATACTATCTGTTTGCATCATTCAATCAAAGTAAGAAAATTAGCTCATATTGATCAATTAGCTATCAACTCTTGGACCTGCCTCAGTTAGAGAAATTCAGAACCATTCCCCCTGCTATAACTTGAAGAAAAAGTATTTGCTGTTTCCTCTGAATTTGTCCAATCCGGGGTGGGGGTGGGGGAAGTTTTATTGATATGAAACCCACTGCAAAACCTCAAAGTCTGCATGTGGATGATTAAAGCTAGTACACAACATAGGCATATTTCAGAAAAAAATATATATGTATGTATGCATGTATTTGGCAAGCATAGTTTTCCCCTTGCTTTGAGCTTCAAATATCTTTTCCACATTCTGGACAGAGGATATCATCCCTCTCAGTGAGGAAACCACGTCCAACTAAGGACAGAGAACACTTCTTGCAGTTGAAGCAGTCATTATGCCACTGGCGTTCTTCAAAAGAGATATACTTTGTTCCTCCAAGTCCTGGTGAAAGGAAAATTTGCATCAGATGGAGTAAAGACATATTGACTTAGGGACTTGAACTGAGATGAGTGAAGTAGAAGAAATGTTCATCCATGGCCTATAGCTGAGGTTAGTTTTTGCTCAAAGGAAATGGAGTCCCTCTAAGCTTGACTGCTTGGTCTTTTCTATTTGTCTCTTTCCCTCAAATATTTGTCTCTTTCCCACAAAGATCTTTGAGGGAATTAACTGATTGTGATGGAAAAACATTACTCCATTAGAAAAAATAGTATACTTGGGAGAGTATTAAGAAGTACATTAAATTCAGTAATTTAGTCAACAAATTTTTATTAAGCCCTTTCTGTGTGCTTAGCATTGAGAATACAAATATAGAAGAAAGAATGTTCCTGCCATAGAGCTCACATTTCTAAGGCAGGAAGACAACACAGAAAAAAAAAAAAAACTGAAAAGGAGAGAAAGATGGGGGACAAAGGTACTCCACAAAAACACATTTAGTTCTGAAATTCTGCCGTCTGGAAAAAATTAGTTTGCTATAATTCCAAATGGACATAATTTCTGTGCTTTTATATGTGGATTCCTTATGGGGAAAAATGGTTGTAGTTTAAAGCAAAATGTCCTTATAATATTTACGTTCAGGAAAAAAAATCCACTATTGAAGAATGTCTGTGGTTCATAAAATACTTAGTGCTGAGTAACTGGGCCTGTAGTGAGGAAGACTCAAGTTCAAATTCTGCTCCAAATAACAAGTAGCTATGGGACCCTGAGCAAGTTAGTTATATGCTCTCTGCTTCAGTTTCCCTATTTGTTGCTTGTCCTTCATTCTCGAAAAAGACCAGTGACATCAAGAGACTGATGTCTTTCTCGACTTGCAAGAGAACTGGGTTTAAGTAAGGCAGAACTGGGTAAAGTTAACAGCCTTATTCTCTCCCTCCAGAGTCCAAAGTCCAATGGTAATATGTAGGTCAAAACAACCGGATGGCCCTTCCCTATTTGTAAAATGGTAATAATATTAACACTTACCTTCAAGAGTTGTTATGTGGATCAAATGAGATAATGTATGTAAAGTTCTTTGTATATCTTAAAATGAGACATACACACACACACACACACACACACACACACACAAATTCTGATTGTTGTTTAGTCATTTCCAACTCTTCATGATCCCATTTAGGCTTTTCCAGGCAAATATATGGCTGGTTTGCCATTTTACATATGAGAAAACAGGCAACTAAGATTAAGTGACTTGCCCAGGCTGACATAGCTAAGTTTTACTGATTCCAGGCCCAGCACTCTATCTACTGTTCTACTTAATTGGTATGTACATATATGTGTACATACATACTTATGTATATGTTTTTGTAAATTACTATCAGCTGCTTATGGTGAATTCAGACCATTGATTATTTCTAGTCTACTATATTAGAGCATATTAATCCGAATTCTACAACTCTTTAATAATGGGTTTTAAATAATTGAAATCTTTTTTTTTTGTATTACTTTTCACATGAACTTATGCAAAGTTAAGCAGAGTCAAAATAATATAGACAATGACTAAAAGAACAACTACACACACAAAAAAATCAAAAGTAAATGTTGTAAAATTAAAAACAATATACCTGGAAAGAACAACTACACACACACACAAATCAAAAGTAAATGTTGTAAAATTATACAAAGCATGGTTCAAAAAAAGAGATATGAGAGGATTATCCCAAGCTTCCCCTTTGAGGAGATAGGAAGTCCACAGGTATCACACATTGCATTTGTTTTTTGACTTTTTCAAAGTATTGATCAGTTGTACTGATTTTTTTCATTTCCTTTTTCTTTAATCTTTAAAAATACTAATTGTTATATGAAAGGGCTCATACGAGGATATTGGAGAAAATATGATGATATAAAAAAAGATATCATTAAAAATTAATTTTAAAAATTAAAGATCACTGTCATTTCCACATATATCTTCTCTACCCTCATGAATGGCATCTCTCAAGAGGAACTAGACTGAGTTGTAATAAATAACCAACAAAGACTCAATAACCAAAATACTTAGTAATTTTGTTAATTTTTGAATTTTATGAAAATGAGTGACCACATATTCACCATATATTCGAAACCAAGAATACATGGTCAAAGAATTATTTTTTCAAATTTTATTAAATTCATTAGGTGTATCCCTTCTTTCCTTGAAACTGAAGCTATCCTGAAAAATCAAGTCCATATAAACACCATCACTATAAGGTACCTGGAAGTTATCAAACTTATCATAGATATGAATGGTTTTGAAATCATTTAACCATCCCTTGAGTTATGCAAAACTTAAATTAAGAGTTCAATTCAATGAAAAAAAGCATTATGTATCTACTTTGTGTGTAATCCGTAGATACTGAGGCTGTAACTAAATTAATAAATATAACTAGGTTAATTGTTGTTGACTGAAAGAAATACAGAATTTGGATAATATGCAATTTTTCCTGTCCTCATGAAATTGAGAATAAGACATAAACATATAATATACAATATCCTACAATAAATGCATTAGATAGGTGCCAAACAAAGTACTTTTTGACTTTGGTTTCTCTTTGATAGCCATTCTTCCCACCATGGAAGAATAGAAGAAAGAGCAAATGAATCTCATTTATTCCTTTTTCAGTTTCCTCATTTTAAGGAAATTGAGGCCCCAGAGAATCTTTGAGTTCAAATCTATCCCAGTTTTTAACACTTTATTGAACTGAAGTCATGGAGAAGTCATTATTCACTATGCTCCATAGATTGGAGTCAGTGGGCAAACTCTGAGAAGAGAGAATACAGCTTCCATCCCAATAAAAAAGCCCAGAAACCCCACTGTCAGTCATACTAAGTCTGATAATAAAAGAATATATAGCAAAGGAGACTTAAGGGATGCAAGGAGTCTGGAATTAATTTCCCTCTTCATGAAATTTCCTAGTTTTTATCTGGAGAAGACTTCATTCTTTTTTTTTTTTTTTTTCCTGAAGCAAGTGGGGTTAAGTAACTTGCACAGGATCACCCAGCTAGGAAGTGTTCAAATTTGAACTCAGGTCCTCCTGACTTCAGAGTTGGTGCTGTATCCACTGCGCCACCTAGCTGCCCCGAGAAGACTTCATTCTTATTGTTACAAACCTTCCAAGTACTATATTATTATTCCTACAATAGAAATGAAGATGAGGTAGTGAAGTCAATATTTTATTGTCCAATATCATGAAATGTTTGTAAGATAGATAGATAGATAGATGGCAAAAGATATTCCTTGTCCTCAAGGAGCTTACAATCTAAAAGATTTTAATAATCTACAAATGTAATGCTTTAAAATTTGTCCAGCTCTTTCCAGACATTCTTTTAAACTTCACAACAGACCATTCAGGTAGGTACTATGAATATTATTATCTTTATTTTATAGATGAAGAAACTGAAGCTCATAGAAATTAAATGTTTGGCTTATGTTCACACAAGGGTCTAAGTTTTAGAGACAAGATTGTAAACTTGGACTTTTCTAATTAGGGCAGCTAATTGGCACAAT
The DNA here is from genome assembly GCF_016432865.1 of Antechinus flavipes. NCBI lineage: Eukaryota > Metazoa > Chordata > Mammalia > Dasyuromorphia > Dasyuridae > Antechinus > Antechinus flavipes. The sequence goes on along the minus strand of NC_067400.1, from coordinate 178,759,752 downwards.
GGATAGAGTGCTGGGCCTAAAGTTAGGAAGATTTCATCTTCTAATTCAAATCAGGCCTCAGATAACATGTGACCCTGGGCAAATCACATAACTCTGTTTGCCTCAGTTCTTCACCTATAAAATGAACTGGAGAAAGAAATGGTAAACCACTCTCTTTGCCAAGAAAACCCCAGTGAGATCACAGAGAATTGGACCTAACTGAAATAAATGAACAACAATTTTTCTCACTTTGATTATGTTATGCCATGTTGCTCATTTGATCCTTTGTATGTTTAGTCAACCAATTTAATATTTTTTTAGTCACTAGTGCACACTGGTTTGAATTAAAAAATAAAAACAAAATTTCATTGTCTGTCCTCAAAGAGCTATTGGTTTTTCCTTTTTTTTGACCTGGACCTGGGATCTACAGCCCATCTACCTTCAGAAGGATGCCTACTCTGCAATTCAGAGTTTCCTGAGGAACTAAGAAGGGTCATATCCTCAATATATATCAGAGAGGGAAATATGAACCCATTTCTTTCTCACCAGCTCTGTATCAACTACACCTTATAATTAAAAAAGTCAACTTGACCTTGAACAGGAGTTCCAATGGGGTAAAGCTGCCAAGTCTAGAATCACCTGCTTTCTTTTATCTCATGTGCTTGTCATATGTTAATAAACAGCAGTGCAGGAAATAATCCAACTTGAAGTTGGATTAAGTCAACTCCAAGACAAAAGAATTAACAGATTAGAAGTGACTAGACAAGCTAAAGTTGACTAGCAATCTGTGGAAAGGGATAGATAAGTCAAAGAGATTAAAACAGTTTTTCCCAGAATATTAGCCTATGGCAGGGGTTTTTAACTTGGGATAGATTTTAAGGGATTCAAGAACCTAGATGAGAAAAAAAAATCACTTCCTTATTTTCATCTATTTCTAGCTGAAACATTTCTTCCAGTTATAAACCATGGTAGTGTTAGGCTTGTTCCAGACTACACAAAGGGTCCAAGGAACCCTAGTCTATGGTGAATAAAATTCAGGCAGTGAATAAAATCAGATTAATTTTATAAAATGTTATACTTTAAAATTTTAAGCCAACACATGTATAAACTGACCCTCCTCAGATTTATAGACATTTTCTACTTAATTCAAAGCAAATACCTACCACTGATGGGGTTGGTGCATCCAGCACACTTCTTGGCATATAAATTACAGAAGCAGTTGAGGCAGTAGGCATCCTCATCCCGGGAAGTGAAACGTTGTCCAGACAGCTGCTTCTTGCATTCAGTGCAAACAAAGCATTCTTTATGCCAAGGCTGTTCTCTATAAGTGACTCCCCCGGTAGTAATAGCCTAATATGAAAAATGAAGATTTTTATAGGGTCAACTTCTTAAAGATAATTGCCTGACAATTGATCACAATAACGAACTTTTTCAGCTGTCGATGTTTAGTTCTTTTCAGGATTCTTTCAACACAAGCATAAGTTAATTTTTGGAAATTTCCCTAATGGATTGCTTCACAGAACTCACCTTTTCTTCTTGTAGCCTCATCACACAATTTTATTTTCCTTTTAATTCTGGGGGATTTTTGTTTTTGTTTTTTAGCTTTGAAAGGGCAATTGAAGTATTTCTAGGGAAACATGTTGCAGCATTCTGTAGTCTGGAAATATAATCAATTTACATACCTTTTTTTATCTTTATTTAATAATTACTTTATATTGACATTCATTTCTGTTCCGATTTTTTTTTCCCTCCCTCCCTCCACCCCCTCCCCTAGATGGCAAGCAGTCCTTTATATGTTGGATATGTTGCAGTATATCCTAGATACAATATATGTTTGCAGAACCGAACAGTTCTCTTGTTGCATAGGGAGAATTGGATTCAGAAGGTATAAATAACCCGGAAAGAAAAACAAAAATGCAGATAGTTCACATTCGTTTCCCAGTGTTCTTTCTTTGGGTGTAGCTGCTTTTGTCCGTCATTTATCAATTGAAACTCAGGTCTCTTTGTCAAAGAAATCCACTTCCATCAAAATATGTCCTCATACAATATCGTTGTCGAAATGTATAATGATCTCCTGGTTCTGCTCATTTCACTTAGCATCAGTTCATGTAAGTCTCGCCAGTCCTCTCTGTATTCATCCTGCTGGTCATTTCTTACAGAACAATAATATTCCATAACATTCATATACCACAATTTACCCAGCCATTCTCCAATTGATGGGCATCCATTCATTTTCCAGTTTCTAGCCACTACAAACAGGGCTGCTACAAACATTTTGGCACATACAGGTCCCTTTCCCTTCTTTAGTATTTCTTTGGGATATAAGCCCAATAGAAACACTGCTGGATCAAAGGGTATGCACAATTTGATAATTTTTTGGGCATAATTCTAGATTGCTCTCCAGAATGGTTGGATTCGTTCACAACTCCACCAACAATGCATTAGTGTCCCAGTTTTCCCGCATCCCCTCCAACATTCATCATTATTTTTTCCTGTCATCTTAGCCAATCTGACAGGTGTGTAGTGGTATCTCAGAGTTGTCTTAATTTGCATTTCTCTGATCAATAATGATTTGGAACATTCTTTCATATGAGTGGTAATAGTTTCAATTTCATCCTCTGAAAATTGTCTGTTCATATCCTTTGACCATTTATCAATTGGAGAATGGCTTGATTTCTTATAAATTTGAGTCAGTTCTCTATATATTTTGGAAATGAGGCCTTTATCAGAACCTTTAACTGTGAAAATGTTTTCCCAGTTTGTTGCTTCCCTTCTAATCTTGTTTCCATTAGTTTTATTTGTACAAAGGCTTTTTAATTTGATATAATCAAAATTTTCTATTTTGTGATCAGTATTGGTCTCTAGTTCATCTTTGGTCACAAATTTCTTTCTCCTCCACAAGTCTGAGAGATAAACTATTCTATGTTCCTCTAATTTATTTATAGTCTCGTTCTTTATGCCTAGGTCATAGACCCATTTTGATCTTATCTTGGTATATGGTGTTAAGTGTGGTCCATGCCTAATTTCTGCCATACTAATTTCCAATTATCCCAGCAGTTTTTATCAAATAATGAATTCTTTTCCCAGAAGTTAGGGGCTTTGGGTTTGTCAAACACTAGATTGCTATAGTTGACTATTCTGTCTTGTGAACCTAGCCTTTTCCACTGATCCACTAATCTATTTCTTAGCCAATACCAAATGGTTTTGGTGACTGCTGCTTTATAATATAATTTTAGATCAGGTACAGCTAGGCCACCTTCATTTGATTTTTTTTCATTAATTCCCTTGAGATTCTCGACTTTTTATTGTTCCATATGAATTTTGTTGTTATTTTTTCTAGATCAATAAAATATTTTCTTGGAAGTCTGATTGGTATAGCACTAAATAAATAGATTAGTTTAGGGAGTATTGTCATCTTTATTATGTTTGCTCGGCCGATCCAAGAGCACTTAATATTTTTCCAATTATTTAAGTCTGACTTTATTTGTGTGGAGACTTTTTTATAATTTTGCTCATATAATTCCTGACTTTCCTTTGGTAGATAGATTCCCAAATATTTTATGGTATCAACAGTTATTCTGAATGGAATTTCTCTTTGTATCTCTTGCTGTTGGGTTTTGTTGGTGATGTATAAAAATGCTGAGGATTTATGGGGATTTATTTTGTAGCCAGCTACTTTGCTAAAATGATGAATTATTTCCAGTAGCTTTTTAGTAGAATCTCTGGGGTTCTCTAGGTATACCATCATATCATCTGCAAAGAGTGATAGTTTGGTTTCCTCATTGCCTACTCTAATTCCTTTAATATCTTTCTCAACTCTTATTGCCGAGGCTAGTGTTTCTAATACGATATTAAATAATAATGGTGATAGTGGGCAACCTTGCTTCACTCCAGATCTTACTGGGAAAGGTTCCACTTTTTACCCATTGCATATGATGCTTACTGATGGTTTTAAATATATGCTCCTGACTATTTTAAGGAACAGTCCATTTATTCCTATGCTCTCAAGTGTTTTTAATTAGGAATGGATGTTGGATTTTATCAAATGCTTTTTCTGCATCTATTGAAATGATCATATGGTTTTTGTGTGTTTGGTTATTGATATAGTCAATTATGCTAATAGTTTTCCTAATATTGAACCAGCCCTGCATTCCTGGTATAAATCCTACTTGGTCATAGTGTATTATCCTGGTGACGATTTTCTGTAATCTTTTTGCTAATATTTTATTTAAGATTTTAGCATCAATATTCATTAGGGAGATTGGTCTATAATTTTCTTTCTCTGTTTTCAGCCTACCTGGTTTAGGTATCAGTACCATGTCTGTGTCATAAAAGGAGTTTGGTAGGACTCCTTCAATCCCTATTTTTTCAAATAGTTTATATAACATTGGAGTTAATTGTTCTTTAAATGTTTGGTAGAATTCACATGTAAATCCATCTGGTCCTGGGGATTTTTTCTTAGGGAGTTGATTGATAGTTTGTTCTATTTCTTTTTCTGAGATGGGACTGTTTAGGATATTTACTTCTTCCTCTGTTAGTTTGGGCAAGCTATATTTTTGGAGGTATTTTTCTATTTCATTTAAGTTGTCGAATTTATTGGCATGAAGTTGGGCAAAGTAACTCCTAATTATTGCTCTAATTTCCTCTTCGTTAGTGGTGAGTTCTCCCTTTTCATTTTTAAGACTAACAATTTGATTTTCCTCTTTCCTTTTTTTAATCAGATTTACTAAGGGTTTGTCTATTTTGTTGGTTTTTTCATAGAACCAACTCTTAGTTTTATTAATCAATTCAATAGTTTTTTTACTTTCAATTTTATTGATTTCAAGTTTAGTGTTTGACTGGGGGTAAAAACCTTGTTCCTTTTCTAGCATTTTTAGTTGCAAACCCAATTCATTGACCTTCTCTTTCTCTATTTTATACAAATAGGCCTCTAGAGATATGAAATTTCCCCTTATTACCGCTTTGGCTGCATCCCATACATTTTGGTATGATGTCTCATTATTATCGTTTTCTTGGGTGAAGTTATTAATTATGTCTATGATTTGCTGTTTCACCCAATCATTCTTTAGTATGAGATTATTTAGTTTCCAATTATTTTTTGGTCTACTTCCCCCTGGTTTTTTGTTGAATGTAATTTTCATTGCATCGTGGTCTGAAAAGGATGCATTTACTATTTCTGCCTTACTGCATTTGAGTTTGAGGTTTTTGTGTCCTAATATATGGTCAATTTTTGTATAGGTTCCATGAACTGCTGAAAAGAAAGTGTATTCCTTTCTGTCTCCATTACATTTTCTCCAGAGATCTATCATATCTAACTTTTCTAGTATTCTATTTACCTCTTTGACTTCTTTCTTATTTATTTTGTGGTTTGATTTATCTAATTCTGAGAGTGCAAGGTTAAGATCTCCCACTATTATAGTTTTACTGTCTATTTCTTCTTGCAGCTCTCTTAGTTTCTCTTTTAAGAATTTAGATGCTACCCCACTTGGTGCATATATGTTTAATATAGATAGTGCTTCATTATCCATGCTACCCTTTAGCAAGATATAGTGCCCTTCCTTATCTCTTTTAATTAGATCAATTTTTGCTTTAGCTTGATCTGAGATCAGGATGGCTACCCCTGCTTTTTTGACTTCACCTGAAGCATAGTAGATTTTGCTCCAACCTTTTACCTTTAACCTGCATGTATCTCCCCACTTCAGGTGTGTTTCCTGTAAACAACATATTGTAGGATTCTGGCTTTTAATCCATTCTGCTAACCGCTTCCTCTTTATGGGGAAGTTTACCCCGTTCACGTTTATGGTTAGAATGACTAATTCTGTATTACTTGCCATCTTGTTAACCCCGATTTATGCTTTTCTCCCTTCTTTCCCCTTTCCCTCCCTTCCCAGTATTAAACTTGTGAGCACCACTTGCTTCTCACAGCCCTCCCTTTTTAGTATCCCTCCCCCTGCCTTAGAGTTCCTCCCCCTATCTTACCCCTTTCCCTCCCAGTTCCCGTATTCCCTTCCGCTTAGCTTATTCCTTCCCTTTTCACTTTTCCCTTCTCACTTTTCAATGAGGTGGGAGAAGTTTCACCATAGATTGAATATGTCTTAAGATTTTTCACTTAAAGCCAATTCTGAAGGCAGTAAGATACCCACTATATTCATCCCCCTCCATTCTTTCTCTCAGATATAATAGGTTTCCTATGCCTCTTCATGAGATGTACTACCCCCACTTTACCCTTTTTCTGATACAATGTCCTTTCCACATCAATTTCTAGAACAAGGTATACATGTATTCTTTATACATCTATATAGTCAAAATATAGTTCCCAAGATTAATCTTTACCTTTTTAGATTTCTCTTGAGTTCTATATTTGTAGATCAAACTTTTTGTTAAGTTCTGGTTTTTTCATCAGAAATAGATGAAATTCGCTTACTTCGTTGAATGTCCATCTTCTTCCCTGGAAAAAGATGCTCATTCTCGCTGGGTAAGTTATTTTTGGTTGCATACCAAGTTCCTTAGCCTTTCGGAATATCATATTCCAGGTCCTTCGATCTTTTAATGTGGATGCTGCCAGATCCTGGGTGATCCTTATTGTGGCTCCTTGATACTTGAATTAGGTTTTTCTAGCCGCTTGCAATATTTTTTCCTTCATCTGAGGGTTCTGGCATTTGGCCACTATATTCCTTGGTGTTTTGATTTTAGGATCCCTTTCAGTGGGTGATCGATGAATCCTTTCAATGTTTATTTTATCCTCTGTTCCTATGACTTCTGGGCAGTTCTCTTTGATAATTTCCTGGAAAATAGTGTCCAGGCTCTTTTTTTCATCATGTTTTTCTGGAAGTCCAATGATTCTCAGATTGTCTCTCCTGGATCTGTTTTCCAGGTCTGTTGTCTTCCCCAGAAGGTATTTCACATTTTTCTCCATTGTTTGATTTTTTTGGATTTGCTTGACTGATTCTTCTTGTCTCCTCGAGTCATTCAATTCCACTTGTTCAATTCTGATTTTCAGTGAAGTATTTTCTTCACTCACTTTTTAAAAATCTTTTTCTAATTGTCCAATTGAGTTCTTTTGTTCTGTGGAATTTTTTTCCATTTTGCCAATTTTGTTTTTTAGAGAGCTATTTTCTGTTTCCAGTTCACCAATCCTATTTTTCAAGGATTTTACTTCTTTATCCACTCTCTCTTTAACTTTCTCCAGGCTCTTTTGCCAAGCCTCCCTCTCCTTTTCCCAAGCTTCCCTCTCCTTTTCCCAAGCTTCCCTCTCCTTTTCCCAAGCCTCCCTCTCCTTTTCCCAAGCTTCCCTCTCCTTTTGCCAAGCCTCACTCTGCTTTCCCCATTTTTCTTCTAGCTCCCTTGTAAGAGCCTTTTTAATTACTTCTATGAGGTTCATCTGTGCTGAGGAACAAATGATCTCCTCCTTTGGGGATTCACCTGGGGACTGTCTGTTTTTAGTCTCCTCAGGATTTAGAGTCTGCTCTCTATCTGTATAGAAGCTGTCAAGGGTTAAAGTCCTCTTCAGCTTCTTGCTCATTCTGTCTAATAATCAAAGACAAACTACCAAAGAAAAACAGAAAAAACTGGAGTCTTTCTTTGGGGGAGGGGCTGGGTGTGTTATCGAGCTTCCTCTCCAGACTGCGGGGGGCAGCAGTGAGGCACTAGCAGGACTGTGCTGCACCTGCGCTCTGAGATCCCAAAGCGTGCTGAGTCACTGAGGGGGGAGAAGGGGGGGGGGGCCAGGTCCTGAGAGACTCCAGCTGTTTGGGGTTGTATTCTTCAGCCCCGGTGTTTTTAGCTTCTCTGCTGGGCTGCTGACTTGCTGCCGGAGCAAAGTATCCAAACCTATAGCGAAGCTCTCCCCGCAGAGACGGCTGCGATCACCCCCACCCCCTCTCCAGTCTGCTCCCGTGCTCTCACTGCCGCTGCCCGCCGCCTGCGCCCGATCTAAAACCGTCCCAGCCCTCCAGTAAAGACAGACCTTTCTTGGCGAATCTCAAGGATGGCTTCTCTTGGTAACTATATGTGGGTTTTTTTTCAGTCAAGCATTAATTCAGAGGCTTGTAATGTAATGGATAGTGAGAGAAAGCGTGGAGCTTATGCAGCTGTGTGCCTCCTCTCCGCCATCTTAACCGGAAGTCCTTACATACCTTTTTGAGACCTATGTTAGGGGCTAGGATACAATTCAAAAATGAAACATTCCCTACCTGGAAGGGGCTGGCTATATAAGCATAAAGAGTACCCCTACATTCCAGGATTTAGGATGGAAATATTGGTGACTTCAGAATTTTTTTGCTTATAGTACTTATAGGTTGGGCTAGAGAAAGAAGGTGGCCAGCGCAAGATTAGCCCAAATTAGAAAAATAAACTCATCATTGTGATGAAAACATTGTAAATAGCTTTTTAAAAGATCTTGTTAATTTATTGTTGAAATACTGTGAGACTAGGCAAGTCACCTCTTTTTGCCTCAGTTTCCTCATCTGCAAAAATGGAGAAGCAAATGTCAAACTATTCCAATATTTTTGCTAAGAAAGAGGTCACAAAGAGTTATACACGACTGAAAAAATGACTGAACAATAACAAATCCCATTTCCAGATAAGGAAACTAAAATAAAATAACTTTACTATGATCACGTCACTTTAAGTGCCAGTAGTAGTACTCAAATCCAAGTCTCTTGATTTAAAGTCTAGCATTTTTTCTACTGTATATTGTGACAGTACTACTACTAGTACTGCTACTACTATTACTATTACTGTTACCACTACTACTACTACTATCACCACAATCATCACTATCATTACTACTACTACCACCTAGCATTTATATAGTGCTCTAAAGTTTGCCAAGCACTTTACATATGCCAGCTCATTTTGATTATATTATGATTCTTAAGATCCTTTCCAGCGCTAAAAATCTATTAAATTTGAGCCTGAAAAGGATTTAATCAGTACCAAAAAGGAGTGGAATTGAAACTGGAGGTAGGTTGTAAATAGTGTATGCCTTCCTCGGGAATTATATTATGGAATAATATGAAAGTCAGGGAATGTTAATCATGCTATATTGAGTTAAAGGCCAAAATCATCCAGAAAGTCCAGAATTCCCAGAAGAAGAGCCACGGGAGCAAACTAATAAAATTGTGAAATATCTCAAGCAGAGTAAAAATTACCTTCTTGCATTGAACACACTGCATCGCAAATTGCTTCTCATAGCATGGCACGCAGAAGTTTTGATCATCCTTAGGAATGAAGCTCTTAGTTCCAATTGGCTGCTGGCAGCGATGGCAAATGAAGCAGGTCTCATGCCAGCTATTACCCCTGTATTCCATCTTGCGAGTACCTATCATCAGAACCAATGATAAAATTATTTTTATGTAAAAAAAAAAATGCAAAGCTCTCAAATACTGAGGTCTTTATCACGAAAGACTCACTGATTCAGAGAACACATCTTCAACAGTACTTATGTGCACTGCAGACACAACTTGAGTTGTCAGTAAAGTATCCCTGCTACTTTCTGGGAAGTACAGTTTTTTTATGAGTATATCCGAGAGAAGAGAAGATGGTGATAAACTAGTCTTAAAATTTTCAAACACCAGACCACAGGCCGCAGTGCTGCTCACAACACTCCAAAGTGCAGTCCAAATTAAAATGTAACTAGGAAATATTTAACAAAACAAAAATACAAAAGAATGTAATGTTCATATGTGGATTTTGAAATCTAAGTCAGTATTCCACTTCAGAATTCTCATATATTTTAGTGGTCTGTTTCTATTTGAATTTGATACAATGCTCTTCAAAATTAGCTATTTAAACCAAGTTGTGATACCTGTTCTAAGTTTTTGATTGCTATGATGTCACACAATCCAAAACAGAAGATCTTAATAATTGGTGTCCATTTGTAATTTTATGTATTTTATTTTATGCATCTAATGCAACATAAGATTTCAAGTCTATTTTGGGGAGGTAAATAGGTTTTTTTTGTTTTGTTTTGTTTTTTTTTTTTTTTAAAGATGCTTATTAGACATTCAGGTGGAAATGGGAATAGACATCTAAGTGGCAGAGTGAAGTAGTTGGACTTAGCATTTGGAAAACCTGAGTTCAAATCCTTTCTTGGGCATTTACTAGCTATGTCACCCTGGACAAAACATTTAACTCCTCTCAGCTTCTGATTTCTTATCAATAAAATTCAATATCAATTGTGGTGATAATAGCAACTGCCTCATAGGGTTTTTGTGAAGATCAAGTGAGATAACATAAATGGTAAATAAGATAATATAAAATGCTTTGCAAATTGAGGATACTTTATAGATGCAAGATATTTTCATCATCAGATAATTAGTGTTGCAGGACTGGAATCCACAAGAAAAATGGGTGGTTATGTAGGCTTTGGGAAAAATCTGTGTAGAGAGGAAGATTGAATAAGCCAATGATATCATGAAGAGAGTACATAGAGAAAGATCAAAGGTTCTTGGAAGAAGCTCTAAGGAATACCCTTGTTTTAGCAATAAATCATTAACCAGCAATAGAATCTGAAAAGGAATAGTCAGATAGGTAAGAGAACTGAGAGAAAAAAATAAGTGTTATGGAATCCAAGGGAAAAGAAAATAATAGTTAACAATATTCAGATATTTCAGAAAAACAAGGAAGATGAGGGCCAAGAAAAGACCATTAGGTCTACCACCTAAGAGATCTTTGGTAACCTTGGAAAGAGTAGAAGCAAGATGGTAAGGGGTTGAGAAGTAAATGAATATATCCAAGCAGAAGAATTTGGCAGTGAAAGGAAGGAGAGTTAAAAGTTTGGTAACTTAAGGGATTGGCAGGGTCAAGAAGAACAACGAGATCTTAATATATACACACATGCACACACACACACATACGTCTTAGAAGAGAAGAAGCCATTTGAAAGGGAGAAAATAGAATTCAATAGAATGAACTTTTGGAAGAATTGGAAAGGATTAAGCACAAGAACATTGAAAAAAAAAAGGCACCTCTTTTCTTAGATCCTGGAGAAAGAAGGACAGTTGAAGATATATAGAATGATTTAAGAAGTAGGAAATTCATTACAGATGGTCTAATTTTTTCAGTAAAGTAGGAGGTAAAGTCATCTGCTGTAAGAAAATAGTTGGAGTGTATTCACTTCAATTCTTCATTTTAAATGCTTACAAGAAAGCACTGGAAACTTGAGGAGAGAGACATTTTTGAAAAATTTCTCAGTCAAAATGGTACTGCAGGGAACAAACATAGTAGACATTCAATCAGTGAAGAGTAAGTAAAAAGCTTGCCATATACCAGCGAAAGCCCAACTTAAATGATATATAATTTATAAAAGACACACTATCTGTGTGATATAGTGATAAAGTGGAGTCAATGAATATAGCCAACTAGAAGAATTTGGCAGTGAGAAAGGAAAGAGAGATAAAAGTTTGGTAACTTGAGGGATTGGCAGGGTCAGAAAAGACAAAGAGATCTTAGAATACACCCCCCACACACACACAAACACACCTATATCTTTATAAATCAATGTGATATAGTGTTTGACTTTGACTACCAGTGTTCAGCAGTTCAGAAATAGAAAAGAAGAGGGGATGTGATAGGGGCGAGAACTGATAGGGAATGAATGAATTACGGGGAAAGACATAAGGGATTCAAGGTCTAAATTAGTTATCTATAGGGTCAAGAAATGACAGACTGGGAAAATAGAGGGATAGAAGATTTGGAAATCATATTAAGAATGATCAGAGATGATCTTGGAATTCATCATCATGGAAATTAAATAGTTTTGGGAAATGGTGAGATCTATGCAACTGTGCCTTTAGGAGCAGATACAGAAATCAAAGGAATCAAACAAATTGATGATCTCTAAGGAGCAGTTAGAATGCCCAGTATGGAGTCGATAAGATTCATCTTCTGGAATTTAAATCTGACCTCAAACACTTACTACATATATGACCCAAGGTAAATTACTTAATCCTGTTTGCCTCACTTTTTCATCTGTAAAATGAACTGGAGAAGAAAACGGCAAAACACTCTAGGATCTTTGCTGAGAAAACCCTAAAATGGGGTCACAAAGAGTCAAATACAACTGGAACTGAATCTCCTAATTTTGAAATTTTGTTTTACATTATGACTCATGTCATAAGTTCAGGTCTTAGGCATTACTTCAACTTACAACTCCAATTACATGGTGATTGGAAAAAATAATTTTTGTGATTCCATTATGGATGGATATTTTGATGTATGTGTATGGATACTCAGTGTATGGATAATTGAAAAGTTATCTGAAAACCAGATAAGTGTAAACTCCACCAAAATACAATGGCAATTAGGGAATAACAGATAGATAAAGATATTAAAGATGAATTTGACCAGCATAAAGTATGATTAGCCTTATTTCATAATTGTTGAAACTTAATCCAGGCCAAGAATGTTTTTGAATTTGGGAGCTCCTATACCACACACACTCATTTGAGCTCAAAATTCACTAAATTCCTAAAAGCCTTTTTAATGAGTTGCTTTACATCCATGACTTCCCCATATCCTATTCATGTGTTTAATTTTTTTTTAAACTCAAGTTAAGAACTTTACATTTATATCTTTTAAGTGATATTTTATTAGATTCAGAATGATGATTCTAGTTTATCCAGGGTTCTTTTTGATTCTAATTCTTTCACTCAACATGCTAGCTATTCTTTCCAACTTTGTGAGACTCACAAATAGCCTATATATATGCTTTTATCCAAGTTAAAACAAAATTCATTGAATGAAGCAGGACCAAGGAGAAATCTCTGGGTGTACTCCATTAGACACTTCCTCTCCTGGCTAACATCAATCATATCAACATTCTTTTCATCCAGTTTTTCAATCAGTCTGAATTTACCTAACTAGAAATGTAACCGGCCCATTTTTTCTACCTTCATCCACCAGGAATATCATGAGAGATTTTATCAAATGTCATGTTGAAATATAAGCATATTATATCTCATGTATTTTTGACATCTACAAGTCTAATAACTCTAACAAAAAGAAAAATGAAGTTAAACAGATATGGACTATTCTTAATAAAAATTATTCTCTCTTTTTAATGTTCACAAACTTGTTTGTTTGTTGTTTTGGAGTTTCTCTAACTCACCTGGTCTAGAAGTTCAGTAATTATTTGTGACTCTTATTCTACTGCTGATATGCATGGAAGTTTTGTTTGACCTGCTCCATTTCCATTGTAGGCCTGACCTTCCTTAGCCAGCATGTTGCCTCTCTGCTCCTGGGGTTTCTCCATATTGCTGACAAACTTAGTGTTTGTCATCTACTCAGTTTTAGTCATACTTTAGCCAAAACTCCCAAGTTCACTCAATCTACTAACCTCAGCCTCAGCCTTCCTTAATAGGACTTACATACTTTTAAAAACTTATTTTAGAGTTTTACCAGGAAAGCCAAGTGCACTGGGGCATAATTTGAAGAATTCAAAAGGATTCTCTCGCCATGCCTGCTACATTCTCTCTCAAGGTCACAAGATCATAGATGTAGATTCAGGAAGGAATCTTAGAGGCCATCTAGTCCAATTCTCTCATTTTACAAATAATGAAGCTGAAGGCCAGGAAATTAAATGATTTGCTTATGGTCACACAGTATCAGAAATGAGATTTGAACACAGATTTTGTTCCTAGTCTAGTATTCTATCTTTACCACTGTGCCTTCAAATTAAGATGATAAATTCATCAAGAGCTGATAAATAAGGAGACTGATAAGACTTTTTTTCATATTCCTCTTAAAATTTTTATGTCTATCCTTCATAGGTGGAAGATTATTCTATGTGGTACAGGGAAAAAAGATGCAGACTAGGAGGTGAGTAGTTATACAGTTTCTCCTGTATCATATTATGTATGTATTCTGTTACTTCAATATTCTAGGCCTCAGTTCTTCTTCTGTAAAAACCAAGTCAAAAGCACCTATTATTTGTGAAATGAAGGTGTTAGACATAATAACCATTAAGGCCCATTTAATTCTCAAATTTTATGATTTAAATCTTCAGATGCATTCTGGGCTAGCCCATATTATGTATGGACCATTCCCTTCAACATGAATTAGAGAAGAGATATGGCCTAATGGACAGCAAACTCTCTATTTGGAATCAAGAAGGAGTGGGCTTGAAACTTAGCCCTGACATTGACTAGTTATATGACTGGCTAATTTATTTATATTATATATATATCACCTCCTCTGTTTTCTTACTTTTGAAACAGGGATACCTCTCATTCTTTCTGACTCAGAATTGTTCTGAGGAAAACATTTTGTACATCTTTAGAGCATAGTCATAAAGGAACATAGTAATAACTTCAGGCAGGAAATATATTTTCTCTGTCTTACAGTGTCACCACTAAACAAAAAAACTCTCACATATATTTTTCCCTTGAGATTTTATCCATTCTAATAGCTTCAGTCATCATTTCTATAAATATGGACAACTCCCAAAATTGTATCTTCAGCCTTAGTCTTACCTGTCTTCCAGTTTGACATTTTAATTCGTTTCTTGTGCATCCCTATTTAGATATCTTGCTATCATGTTAAACTCAACATGTCTGAAAACATGGGATAGTTCTTTAATATTTTTTCCTCAGTTTTTTGCTGACCTTCCTATTCTCATTCCTATTACCTCAATTGGAGCCCTCACAATTATTTCATTTTATACTATTGTAATTTTCCAAAGAGGGTTCATCTATTCTACACATTATTAATAAGTTAATTTTTTGTATATTGACATCATTCTTGGGTTTTAGTAATATCTTCAGTGGCTTCCTACTACCTACAAAATAAAATCCAATCTTCTCAGAATATTTCTCTGTAATCTGTTCTCAGTTTACCTCTCTTGTCTTATATTCTATTTACATGTAAAGAAAAATTCTAATATTCATTTGAAAATTTTGATTTCTAAACTCTCTCCCTATTAATCATGTAGTAAAAGACAAAAGACAAAAGACAAAAAAAAAAAAAAACAACAACAACAACAGCAACCCAAAGAAAGTAAAAATAGTATGCTTCTTATCTTCAGACTTAATGAGTTCTTTCTCTGGATGTGAGTAGCAATTTTCCTCATGAGTCTTTTGGACTTGTCTTGGATCACTGTACTACTAGGAATAACTAACTTATTTATAGTTGAACATTGTACAATGTTGTTGTCATTGTGTGTACAATGTTCTTCTGGTTCTACTCATTTCACTTTCTTGCCTTAAATTCTACCATTTCCTTACACAAAAGCTCAGTTCTTCATTGATCTATTGCCAAAACATTTGCCAAATGTCTACGACATAAGAAATATTGTTTTAGGCATTGAAAGAAATATCTCATTATCTCAGCTATCCAACCTCAGAATGAAGTGATTTTTGGGTTATCCTTCACCTTCATCCAGGGAGGAAACTGGACTTAGCTCAAACTTAGCTCTGGTGAAATCACCAAAATAAAATTTTTCCCCTGAGACATTTGGGGTTAAATGATTTGCTCAGGGTCACATAGCTAGGAAGCATTAAGTTTCTGAGGTCAAATTTGAACTCAAGAACTCAAAATTCTCCTGACTTCAGGGCTGGTGCTCTATCCATGTGAAATCCAATTTTAATATTTTCAGTGTATTTTTACCTTGGAAAGTGACAAACAATATAAGCCAAAAGTTGATTTGCTATTTTTTGATTGCCTAGACTTAAGAAAGTGAAGGAGAAAATATTAATAATCAGACTACACTTAAAAGTGTATGTACTTTTTTAGAGGGGAGGGTAGCTTGTTGTTAAATATTTACTGGTATCCTTCAGGTCATTCTATTTATAGTGATTTTTCTGTCTTCTGAACTCTAACATCATTTATTTGGTGTTTATCATATGCCATTTTGTAGTCTTAATTACTTTTGGTCCAGATGGGTGTGTGGGTTTTTTTTTTTTTGGGGGGGGGGGAGGAATAATATCTGAGAATCTTATGGTGTAGAAATTTCTTCCATTAAGAAATCAACAATTCCTCTATAACTTTAGTTTTCAAAAGTCACCTAGAGGGTCTGAGAGTTTAAAAAGATTTACACATGGTCATATGGCTAGTGTTTGTCAGTGATAGAATTTAAACACATATATTCCTGACTCTGGCTTGCTTTATCTCCTGTAACATGCTGCTTATATAACATGCTGTTATTATTATCTTATTTATGTATTTTATCAAACTTGTGATTTCATTGGTTTAAGGAGCTCTGGGTAAAGAATCCCTTTACCAGGGCAAAAAAAAAGCACTTGCTCTGCAACTTTCAATCTAATCTAACCCAACAGACATTTCATAAAATGCCTATGTGCTAGGACTACAAAGATAAAAGAAATAACAAAAATCCTCTTTCATTTGGGGATCTTAGGCAGCTAGGTGGAACAGAGACTAGATTGTCAGGCCTGGAATCAGAAATACTTGTCTTCTGAGTTCAAATCTGGCTTCAGATACTTACTAGTTGTGTGATTCTGGTCAAGTCCTTTAACCTTGATTGCCTCAGCTGCCTCGTCTGTAAAATGAGCTAGAGAAGAAAATGGCAAACCACTACAGTATCTCTGCCAAGAAAATCCCAAATGGGCTCATGAAAAGTTGGACACTACTGGGGAAAAAACCCCCACAAACCAAACCACTATTGAATCCCTTTCCTTTCCCTCCCTCCCCACACACCAAGGAATTTCACATTATTTTGAGAAAGATTGAGGGGAATATAACATGTACACAAATTTGAATAGGTGGGAAATAGCACTAACAACTAAGGGAAACTGTTAGATAATTAACCATTCCTTGATGGAAGGGACCCCTATCTCATAGAACTCTTTGTATTCCCAGCATAAAGCATGGTGCCTTGCTCCTAGTAAGTACTCCATAAAGGCTCATCAATTTTTAATGGTACTCATAATGATAATCAAATTCAGAAAATATTGGATTAGACTTAAAGTAAATATGCCAAGAAACTTTAATTAAGGGGTTCCTGGGAATCTTCAGGTTCCCCCCCTCTCCTTTTTTTTTTTTTTTTTTTTTGCTGTCAGGGAATGGAAAAACTGAATCAAAATCAAAATTCAAATAACTTTAAACTGAATCTATAAGTAAAAAGTTTCATTTGGAACCAGTCTAAAAGTACATAAAAGTATATACAGACTTCTATTTTGACAGCACACTAAACACTAACTATAACTGCTCACAAAACCTCAAATATTTCTACAAATATGATACAGACATTCTGGCTCTACCTGGCTATATTTGGGAAATACTGGAAAACACTTATTTGTAAGATGAGTGTTCGAAAGCAAATCTCTTCCACATGGAAATCTGTTTGATTTAGACTGAGGAAAACTATTTTTTAAAAGGTAAGAAACAAATGAATGTTTAATGGATAATATCATTATGAAACTAGCTTCCAAATAGAACTTTTCTCCTTATAGCAGTTTGTACAAGCCAAGAAGAGATCTGTCTTTCTCTCTCTCTTTTAGAAGGAAAAACCTAGGCTTTTCATACCACAGGTATGAAATTATTATTTCTGTCTTGGGTTTCTCATATTAAGAGAAAGTTGCTTTCAACTTTTGAAACAGCATCTCAAACTAGGACAAGGAAAATTATATGACCATAGTAAATTATTGAATTTTGGGCTGAATTTTCTTTTTTTTTTTTTTAATTAAAGCTTTCTATTTTCAAAGCATATGCATGGATAATTTTTCAACACTGACCCTTGCAAAACGTGTGTTCCAAATTTCCCCTCCCTCCCCCAACCCATCCCCTAGATGGCAAATAATTCAATATATTTCAAATATGTTAAAACCAATATATGTATACATATTTATACAATAATCTTGCTGCACAAGAAAAATCAGATAAAAAAAGAAAACAAAATGCAAGCAAACAACAAAAAAAGTGAAAATGTTATGTTGTGGTCCACACTCAGTTCCCATCTCTCTGGATATAGATGGTTCTCTTTATCACAAGATCATTGGAACTAGCTTCAATCATCTATCTCATTGTTGGAAAAGTTATGTTGGATTGAATTTTGAAGAGGTTATAGAATCTTAATGTCATTTGGCATCAGAAAATTCCTTCTTGTTATAAGAAGTGATTTGGGGATCCTCTGAATTGGTGAATTCCCAGGGAGCTGGATTTCATCTTGACTACTTGCTCAGGGACATTTTTTGATGAGTTCACCAGCACTTTGGAGTATAGAGAATTAACAATATATGGCCAAGTATCAAAGAGTTCAGACTCTTATTTGAAGAAAAATCTTCTCTGAACTGCGTCTATATCTTATAGATGTTATATATGTATATATTTAAATCTTATATATGTAGAGATAATTCTACCTTTCTTCTTAATTTAGGTTCGTTTTCTCTCCCTTGAACTTCCAGTAAGAGAGTAAAGGGGCTTTCTCCTTATCCATGTAGACCAAAGAGAAGAGGAAAGGTTATTTTAGTAATCATCTGTCTTTACTGATTACAACCCTTCCATGCTAAATTATTAGTCATCTTTAGCTCAAACCCCTAGTGAATGGGACCCAATCAGCAGTTCCCTGGCTTTTCCTAGCATCCCTTAGTCAAAGTGCAGCTTCATGGAAAGTGTTCTAGTCAAGTTATTTAAGGGTTCCTCTTATCATTGCTGATCTGTTTTTTTAATCTTAATTTTGATGCCTGCTGACCAAAGGCAGGACAGATGTGATGATTTCTTAAGCCTCCTCATGGCTCTAAGGCTTTTCAAAATTTACTCTGATTGGTATTATATCTGAAAGTCTAGTCTATGTTGGTAAAAGTTGAATAGGGGGCAGGTAGGTGGTACAGTGGATAGAGCATCAGCCCTGAAGTCAGGAAGACCTGAGTTCAAATGTGACCTCAGACATTTACTACTTTCTAGCTGTGCGACCCTGTAACTTCAACTGCCTCAGTCCCCTCCCCCACACACACACACACAAAAAAAAGTTGTATAGAAGTGGTGATGTGGGTGATGGTGATTTCATTTAAATAGTAAACTTCCTTTTTCAATTCAAATTAGCATTTTCTCTCCAACAGTCTTAGAGACTTACCTAATACACTGAGATGTTCAAAGACTTGTTCAGAGTCATGAAGCCATAATATATGTTAGAGGTAGTACTTGAAACCACTCTTTTGACTTTGAATCTGGCTCTCACACAGTAGTAATGATTTTGGGGAGAAAGGATTACCTCCCCCAACCTTCATCCAATTTTATCAGCCTCTGAATACTCTCAGGCTTTTCATCTTCTTCCTCATCAATAAACATGATTTCATCATCAAAATTCAATTGTTAGTGGAGGATAAAAAAAAATGACCATGAAAATGTATTTAGATAGCTTGTGCTTAACAATTAGTTGCTTTGTATGAGCATTCCTTTAGATGCAACGAAAGCATACATCCGTAACTGGATGTAACTAGTCAATCAGCATTGTGCCCTTATAAGAAAGTTACCTTGATCTGCCATGTACATTGTCTTTAGTCGGATAAAGACAATGTACATGGCAGATCAAGGTAACTTTCTTATAAGGGCACAATGTTAGGATTATTAAACCCATTCATTTGCTCTCTTGATGGCATTCAATTAATCCTCTTTTATTTAATCCCTTTTCTGAAATAGAAAGCAATATGTTCTGACCTGGCATGATTGTCTTCTTGCACTCTGAACATTTGGAAGAGTATTCATTGGAATAGCATTCAGTACAAAGGAGATGCTCATCTTTGGCAGCGAAAGGCTTGTCCACTAGAGAGTTCTTGCATTGGAAGCAGTGAAAGCAATTCTCATGCCAGTGCCGATCCTTATAGGACAGATCCTGCAGAAAACCAAACCACAAAGAAAATGGTGAATATTTGGCAGAATTAAGAGTCAAGGAATGATAAAGACATCTGGGCACAATTCCTAACTGGAGTTTATAGTACAAACCTCCAATGTGAAACAATCAAATGTCCAGGGTGAGGACAGAAATTGATGGGGGGGGGGGGGGGGGGGGAGGGAGAGGAAGGGGTTTGAATCTCTGCCTGACTGCTGAAAAGAGAATAAAATTATTCATTTTAAGTGTCTATTTAAAATAACACTTTAATTCTGACCAACACATTAACCAAGAACCATTCTTGGGGAACAGTGATAAAGAGTGGTAGTGACCTGGTGACAGAACAGTAATGGATTTAAGATGCAGAATGAGACACATTTTTTGACACAGTCAATGCAGGAATCTGTTTTTCTTGACTACATTTATTACAGTGGGTTTGCTTTACTTTTTTTAAAATGGGTATGGGTAGGGAAGGAGGGAAAATAAATACTTGATAATTGAAAAACTAAATTAAAATTTAAAAATAAAATAGCATCTCAGTTAAAAAAACAAGCAGAACTTCACTTAGGAACCTCATTTTTTTAAGTAAACAATTTATCAGTCTTCATGATGGATAACACCTATGATGGTGACAATTTAGAACACATTTTTCATATTTGGGGCCAAAAGGCAAAGATAATTTATTAAATTGCATTCTAGTCTCTTGAAAAAGGTAATGCATAATAAAAAAGTCAGATCCAATTCTGACCTGCCTTCCTCTTATGACTGATATTTTTTACGTTACTTTTTCCTTTGGGTTTTTATTCACAACTGACCAGAAACTATTTATTACTGAAGAAGAGACAGAATGATGAACTAGCAACAAGTTCTGTCATGATAGCCTTCTGTTTCCTAGGTGACCCAAGCTACTAGGCAGTAATAGCAAAAGCTGCCTGTTAAAAATATCCTTCTCAAGGCATTTCTGTTACTGAAAATTGTCATGTGCAAGAAGGTACCCACTTTCCCTATCTCTCTCAAATGTAGAAGGTGCTTAGTTAGATATGTAGGAAAAAAGAGGACTGGCTCAGGATTAAGAAGATCAAGGCTTAAATCCAGCTTTTGACAACTAATTAGCTTCCTTTAGCCTCAGTTTATATATATCAGCTCAAATATAAGACGAAGAGGATGGATTAGATGGCCTTGGAGGTCCCATTCAGCTCTAGATCTGAGTTAGTTGGGGTGGGGGAATGCTAGAGTGTAGAATTTTGAACTGTACTGACTTGGAGACAAGAAAGTGAATTTGGATGAGGCCATGGACCCAAATCGGAACAAAACCATCTCGCTGAGATGTAAACTAAAGCAAACACATAAATGCATTTTTTCTGATCTATAGCCCAAACCAGAGGTTTATTTATAGAGGTTTGACCATCACGTTATGACTTTTTTTTTCAGTCCTAAAACTCATGAAAACTGTATACATAAGTAGGCATGAAAATTGTTGGGATCAGCTTTGGTCCTAGGAGCACTAAACAAAAAGAATCACAGATCTTTTGATAATGGTAAACCAAACTGAGGTCAATTGGTTTGCTTTTCACTTACTACTTGGTAAGCAATTCGAAAAATGTTAATACTTTGCAAATATGATTTTTATTACCTGTTATAACAGTTGGGATCCTGGATAAAGTTTAGGATAGGTTTCAGAATCAGGAAGGCACTAGGCCAAGTGCAGTTTCTGACACAGTCTGCATTACTATGAGTAAGACATTAAATCATAGGTACTTACTATCTCTTCATCTCTATTCCCTTTCTAGATACCTATGAAATATGGTGAAGTGGACATATGGCTGGCTTTGGAGTCAAGAAGACCTGGAATCAAATCATACCTTTGACACATATCAGCCTTAGCAAAATCACTTAACCTTCCAGTGCCTCTAGTTAATTCTAATAGTATAAATGACAGTTGACTATAAGGTTGCATTGTTTCCCTAGGAAATATTTGTCAAACCAATAAAATCATAGGTCTATACCAAAAAAACCCCAAAGGAACAAATCCATTAACCCATAATTATATATATGAACATATATCTGAAAGGATAAACCTAATTCTAGTCTTGATTTTCACATTTTCCTTCTTCCCATTTTGGGAAGACACTTTTTTTTTTACCCAGCAGTTTGAAGTAGTTGGATAAGATAATCATAAACCTGTGCCAGGACATTTTTGTAGGCATTTTTTCATGATGTCTTTGTACCTCTGTATATTTGCACAGGCCTGGAATACTTCCCCCTCCTTACCTCTACATCTTGGGAGCCCTAAATTCCTTCAAGACTCAGCTCTAGTGTGATCTCCTTCAAAAGAAAGCATTGGTCCTCATTGAGAACAAAGATTGAACAATCTCTTGGTTATGGGGATATAGTTGTTGATGGTCCACTCCAAAACACTTTACTTTTAGAGTGTGTGTGTGTGTGTGTGTATGTGTGTGTGTATACATGCATACATATATATGTATGTATGTATGTATGTATACACACACACACACACATATATATATGCTCTTCAATCAGTCAACTGTTTTTTCTGTACTCATCATGTACTGATAAAGTACTGCCCTTCCCATGGTGGAAAAACAGCAAAATACTTTACACATCCAGTGATTCACCCTGTAGCATGAGATGAGAAACCCAGCAGCAGAGGAGGAAAGGGCAAGAAATGTTAATGATTTACATCGTTTGATGCTGGTTTATTTATACATGTTAGCTACTCAGCTCAAGGATAAACCTCAGGCAGAGACCTGTGACACAAATTATTAATAGGGGGGAAAAAGAAAAATAAATAGAAATTCAAGGGATTTTGCCTTTTTAGGCTGAACTTCAAAAATTTTTAAGAAAGAACCTCCAAGCAAAACATCATAAATACTGAAAGCCATAAGGACTTCATCATGGTATCCTGTCTTGCTTATTTGTCCCCAGCAACCACTAAAGGAGCAGTTCAGGGTGAAGAAAGTGAATTTAATAGATCTATCTTTCCTCTTGAATTGCACAAAGAAAAATCACTTTAAGCTTCTTACATTTCTTAGTATTTACTAAGTGCTCTTTTATATAGCATTACTTGGATCTCTCTAACAACCTTGTGGAGTAGGTATCATCATTTCCCAGTCACCTAGGTGATGCAATAGATAAAGTGCAGTTTGGAATCAGGAAGATCTGAGTTCAAATATAACTTCAGACGCTTACTAGCTATCTGAAACTGGGCTAGTCTCACTCAAGCCTGTTTACTCAATTTCCTCATCTGTGAAATAATGTATAGAAATGGCAAACCACTCCAGTATTTTTGCCAAAACTCCAAATAAGGTCGCAAAAAGTTAAACATGACTGAAACAATTGAACAACAAATACTTTATTATATTCAATCTCCATAACAACTGGGAGCAACCAGGATAGATATCTTTCTGTACAAATGAGAATAAGACTCCATGAGCTTAAATGACTTGCTCAGAGTCACTCAGCTGATGTTTTATTGACAAGATTTGAATCCAGACTTCTGATTCAAGACTGATGAGCTTGACTTAAATTCTAGGCAAATTTTCAAACATCTGAATGGAATGATTAGGGACATTTCAGAAAAGTGTTGTTCACCAAGTTATTTAATCAGAAGATACTAGAGTTATAACTCACTTAGACTTTAGCAAGACATTTAACAAAGATTTCACATTCTTCTGAGAAAGATAAACATAGAAGTGGATTAAAAATGATTTTCTAATCCAAAGGATATTTATTAAAAGTTTGATATAACTTGGAAGAAAGTCTCTAATGGAAGGTTCTAGAGATCTGGGGCAGGTCCTATGCTATTTAACATTTTCATTAATGGCATAAAGTGATGTATGATATAATTATAGAGTTAAAGATGACATAACTCTAGAAGTGATAGTTCATACTTTGGATCATGGAGTCAAGATCCAAAAAGAATTCTATAAGCCTTCATGCTAGGCTGATTAGATTCAATAAGATGAATTTTAACAGAAATGTAGGGTTATCTAGACTGTAACTACTGAATTTAGATCCTCATACTATAGTCCTTGAAATGCTGTTCAAAGAAGCAGAAATGGTGCTAAAGAAAAGATGAAAACACTAGAATAAACCCAGAAGTTGGTATATGCTATAAAGTTATACTGTACAGAAATAGGGAGAAGATTATCAAAGGAGACACAATTTTGAGGAATATTCAAAATAAAAGAAAATATCAAATACTAGAAAAAAATCAGGTCATTACTATGTTTTTAAACATGTTATCAAGAAAACTAATCCATATGGCTCTATATAGAGAATAATCTACACTTGAATCCACCAAAGATATCCAATAACAATGCCAGCAGGAGAACAGGCAGATTTTTATAAACAAAATTCTATAATAAGCATATCCTTAGTTACACAGTAGTCTGAAAGAGACTCAGAATACATGATTATGCTGTTCTTAGTTTTTGTTGACTTTTTTTTAATAGCACTTGATTTGGGAGAACAAAATGCTGCCTTCTCTCTAAAGTTACACAAGAAATATAACAGCAGAAATAACTTTTTGGTGATTAAAATCAAATAAGGCATAAAACAAAATAAATGAATTGTAAAGGAGAAGTTAATCAAGGAACAAGGATGAAATATAGCTCATATCCTGGAGGATCTACCATCACTTGGACTTAGCCTTCATAACATAGTTAACTATGACATCAGCTCCTACTATGATTTCATCTGGAACCTCAATCATGTCTGCTATTGACCTTCACCTTAGATTTATAATATCAATGTAGCCCAGTCTTTAAAAGTCAGAATGGACCTTAGGATAGACCACCCAGTGGAGGATTCTCCTATAGGAGATCATGAACAATTGCTGCTTAGAAAGAGAAAAGTATTGCTGGGTTATGAATTATCTCTTTGGATAGGGTACCCACATTGCCATGATCACAGATCCAGTATAATATTAAAGAGTCAAATCTTACATTTATACTCAAAATTTTAATTTCACAATATAAGATGAAGGTATGGTAGCTAAACAAATTCATTTAAAAAAGATTTTGGGGATTGGTGGTTAGTACTTTACAAGCCCAAGAAATCAACAGTGAAAGGTGGCAGCCAAAAACATTAATGTGAAATTAACTTTTACTGAAGAGAGTAATACTGCATAGGATTAGGGAGAAGCTCTATTCTGGTTGTTATACTCGATCCTGGAAGACTGTAACTAGATCATTATATTCAATTCACTTGTTGAATTACCACATTTTAAAAAGGATATTAATAAGCTAGAGTGCGTCCAGAGAAAGCCTAGGATTCCTGGTCAGATGTTTAGAGGATAGGAGATGTGTCATATGAGATGAAATTGAGGACATTTATTCTGTAAAAGAGGAAGACCTAGGGGAAGAGATCATAATGGCTATTTTTGAGTATCTGAAAGGAATCATGGAGGAGGTCTTTGTTACTTAGCTCTTTGCAACCTTGAGTAGAATTGCAAAAAAGGCACCTTTAGACCCAATATAAGGAAACACTGGGGTAGCTAGGTAACACAGAAGTTAAAGTGTCAAGCCTACAGTCAGGAAGATTCATTCTTTCTGGGTTCAGATTCAGCCTCAGATACGAGCTTTATGATTCTGGGAAAATTACTTAACCTTGTTTGTAAAATGAGCCAAAGAAGAAAATCAGTATCTTTGCCAAGAAGACCCCCAATGGGGTCATGAAGAGTAAGACATAACTGAATTACAAAAGGAAATATTTCCTCAAAATTTGAATTATAAAGAAGTATCATGAGTTGACTTGAAAAATTTTACATTTGTCCAGGCTGGAGGTCTTCATGTTGGTTGCCTGAGGTTCCTGTTGAGACATGTATTGAATGAGATAATCTATGAAATCACTTCCAAGTCTGATAATCTGTGAGCCTCTGATAATGCTTTCTGTATTCTTTCTACTAAAACATATTCTCAGTTGTTTAAAAAAATTCTAGAAATTAGATTCAAACTGTTCCTGTTGTTTCTCAGAGATCTATGCTAGATTTCTTCAGATTCTGTGACTTGTAACCAGCTTGTCACAGGGCAGATGCTCAAAAATGATTTTATCTTCTATCTGCCTTTTTGATGATTATGAACAATGACGGAATAAGGGAGGCACCGGACATTCTGATAAATAGAGAAGGTCTGAGGTGATGAGATAAATAGAGAAGGTCTGAGGTGATGATGTCTAAGAAGATCATTCTCCTTATCAAACATCCTGATGATTAGGAGAGAGGGATGGTGTTACAACCAGGGAGATTGGGGCAGAACAACTGAGATAGGACAATTCAAGGAGACTGTGGCACAACAGTCCTTATTCCCAGAGCCAGAAGATCAGGTCTTGGACCTTGGGTTGCAGGGAGTCACATGGTCTCTAAAGATCAGACCCTCAGAAAGTTACAGGCAGTGATGTGACCCACAGGAAGCAGACGACATTGGTGACGACTGGTCAAGGATGTGTGGAAAGGTGAAGAACTTACAGATTAAGCACATATCAGAGACTGTTAGCTAAAGTAGATCAAGCCTATAGGCCCCAGTCACGTGATTTTAAATAAGACCTGGACTGCTTTCCATTGTCCAAAGAAGGGATTGTGGCTGAAGAAGCTGTATATTACCTTGTCTACTGCATTCCACTGACCAAGTAGGGGAATAAAAGTTTTTGTGACCAATCACAATATATACAGGGTGTGATTTTGGAGGTTCTTTGTCTGAAATGTATAAAAGCTGTGAACATTTTCAAGGTGTGCTGTGAATTTGGCTCACAGACCAGGGTGGGGTCTGTTTCTCAAGATTCTAATAAATAATTCTGTTTTCTATGAGTGATCTCTGAGTAGTCAATTTGGGTAGGTCTTTTTGTCCCAAACAAGGATGATTAAGTCCTTTTAGTCTATCCAATGAAAAGGCTTTGGTCTTTTCCTATTTAATTGGTGTTCTACTTCCTGGTAGTCAGGTTGAGCACATGGTAGGAACTGGATACCCCCTGGATGTGCTGGACCTCTCCCTGCAGGAACTAAAATGCTTTCTCCTCGTACCTGAAGATGTCTCTGATAAGTTAATTTGGGAAAGGGGGTCTAGCACCCTCCCACACACTTCTTTCTTCCACTGTTCATGTCTTTTCATTGGATACCACTCCAGTTCCTCTTTACTCCCTCTCCTCAACTTACTGCTTCATAAAATCCTTTTCTTCTTTCAAGACAAATTTCAAGTATCACCTTCTACATTAAGCCTTTCTCTATTCATCTCCCTATCCCATTTCCCATTCTCCAAAGCTTATACTTTCCTTTCATAACAATTTCTTATTTACTTTATATTTATATATTGTTCCATCTTTTCCTCCCCTAAGATAAACTAATTTAAATAGTTATTTCATTCTATGGAGATCCAGTGGCTGGCACAATTTCTGATACATAATAGGTGCTTAAATGCCAATTTGTTGATAATTGTCTTAAGTTTGTAGGTTACAAACAAAGCCATTAAAAAAACTCAGCATTTCTATTGTTACTAGTAAAACCTAGAGAGAAGAGAAATTCAAATTTTTTTAAAATTACAAATTGCAAAAATGGGAGGGAGTTGCCCTATTGAGGGAACACACAAAGTTATATAGAAAGATTCTCACTTACTCATGATTGGGGCCTGCTAATATAATAAAATGACAATGCTAACCATATCAATTTACAAATTTAGTAATATACCAATCAAATTACTGTAGGTTGCTTTTTTTTGATAGACAGGTTAGCAAACTTAATTTGGAAGAACAAAAAATATAGAATTTTAAAGAGGATTTGAACATACCTATTATTGTAGTCTAAGTCTAATTTTGTCTGATTCTTTGTGACTCTCTTTGGGGATTTTCTTGGCAAAGAAAACTATAGTAGTTTGTCATTTCCTTCTCTAGCTAATTTTATAGATCAGGAACTAATGAAAAGTGTTGAGTGACTTGTTCAATATCACACAGCTAATAAGGGTCTGAGGCTAAATTTGAACTCATGAAGATGAGGATTCCTGCTTCCAAACATAGTGTTCTATCCCCTGCTCCACTATAGCATATCATAGTATTACTAAATTAGAAAACAGTAATCATCAAAAAATATTTGGTGTTGGTTAAAAACAAAAATAGATGAGTAAAAGATACTTGGTGATCAAGGACTATAAACAAGCTAAAACTATAGTCCAGTATCTGATTAATTACTAGAGGAGGTAATTTAACAAGGACAGTTAGGAAAATTGGAAACTGATTTGGCAAAAGTTAGATTTAGAACAAGATCTTGTAACATAAACCAGAGTATGATTAAATCTGATTATAAAGAATCACACTATAAACAAATTAGAAGAGAATAAGATGAGGTACTTTTCACAACTACAGAAAAAAAAAATTCTTACTAATGAACAGAGATCTAAAAAACAGATAAGTAATAGATAATTTTGACTACATAAAATTAAAATGACAGTATCAGGAATTTGGATAGAGATATGGCTTTGGAACCAAAAAGATCTGGGTACACAATTGTCTAAGATTATGCAGCATGGACAGCAATGCTGCAATGCCTAGATTATCAGGCATGGAATCAGGAAGACTCATTTTGCCAGGACAGGAAGGGAGGGTTTAAATCTGGCCTCAGACAAGTACTAGCTGTGTGACCTGCACAAATATCTTAACCTATTTACTTCATTTCTCCATCCATAAATAAGCTGGAGAAGGAAACAGCAAACTACTCCAGAATCTTTGTCAAAAAAAAAACCCCAAGTGGAGTTACAAATAGTCCAATGTGATTGAAAACAACTAAAAACAACATACATTATAGAGAAGATGCTCAATTGCTTTTATAGAAGTTTCTCTCTGGAAGATCCCTATGCTAATTAACTAAATTAAATTTAAAAAATTAAAAAGCCAAATTAAATTCCTACCCTAAAGTTAAAAAGATTCAGTACAAATATGATCAGTGAAGATTTTATTGACAAATATAATTTACATTATTTTCATTATAACTGTTCAAATTGTGTTATAAAAATTCCATGAAGTTGTTAATTTTATTGGAAAAAATTTGGACCAAGAAAATTAGTGAGTAAATTGCATTATTTAAAAAAAAAATTAATAGGGAGAAGAGTTTAACATTTTTTTAATTGGTTTAAAAAATGAGGGCTTATTACATGGGGTTTGAAACAGTCTACATTATCATAGATAGACATCTTTCAGAACTAAACATGAAAAAAACTATCTTATCCATTCAAAACAGCTCATTATACATTCCTATACTTAAAAGGATTCTAAATTTGTACTCTCATTAGAAAGAAAGAAAGGGAAGTGAATAAATATTTTTATAGCACTTAATATGTGTTGTGTACTTTGCTAAATGATTTATAAATTATTTCACACTAATCCTACAAGGTAAGTGTTGCTATAATTCCCATTTTATAAATGAGGAAACTGAGGTAAATAGAAGTTAAATAACTTGCCCAGGAACACACTGATACTAAATGTCTAAGGGCTTAGATTTGACAGTAGGTTTTCCTGGCTCCAGGCTAGAGGTCTATTCATTGTAACTTTAGCCCCAAACTGTATCTAGAAGACTATGTAAAATAATACATCTATCTGGGTGGCTTCCTAGTGGAATTCCATCTTAGGGGAAGCCATAAGAAAAAAAATAACACAAGACCTTATAACAAGAGGATAGTAGCTAAATGCTTGTCGGCTTTTTTTATTCACAATCTAGAGTTGATGTTAACGGCTCATAATTTCAACATATGATACAGGATTTTAGATCTATGACTCCCCTAAAGTATATTTTAAAATAATAAAGCTTAAAGAAGCTAAAAATTAAAATAATATATAGGTAACTTCATTTGCATGAAATTGTGCTAGGTAAAAATAATCTATTTGTCCATGAAAGACTACTATCCAAATTTTTTCTGCTGCTTATAATATGGATTTTTCAGTAGCTGATCTGAGAGTTTGCTGCTGCTTTACTTGTCAAATTAACTTTATACAAGAAATGACACAGCATGACACAGATGAATAAAGAGCTGGCCTTAGAGTTATTAAGCTTTACTTTTAACATATATAATAGTGATGTAAACTGGGCAAATCATTTAATTTCTCAGTGTTCTAGGTAATTCAATATGATCCGTGTCCTCCCTTCTTCTCCCTCCGCAATTGGGGTTAAGTGACTTGCTCAGCTGTGTGACCACACAGCTTGTAAATGTCTGAGGTCAAATTTGAACTCAGGTTCTTCTGACTCTAGGGCTGCCCTATGATTGGTATTCTTAACCTCTATAGTCTATGGGTAGATTTTAGAAGGCCTTTTGCCAGAGAGCATGATTAGGAAGAAGTGCACCCATATGTTTGTGTGTGTGGCTGTGTATGTATGTGTATATTTCATTCTTAATAACCCTTGATTTTCCTGTATTTAAACACTTTGTTCTGAAAGGGTCCACTGACTTCACTAGACTGCCAAAAGAGTACATTTCACAAAAAAAAAAAAAAAAAAAAAAAAAAAAGGTTGAGCCCTTCCTCTAAATATTTATATATTTAATATTACAGAGAAGTTTCAGACTGCTAGGAGAGTTTCCTCATTTGGGAGTTTCCAATATTTGAGGGCCTTTCTCTAGTCATCAAACACCTACCATCCCTGACAGTAGAGTAAATTTACAAAAGATACAATCCTTGGAGCTTTAATTGTTTATAACTAGCATTTGCATAGTATTTTAAAACTCATAGAGCAGTTTACATATTATCTCATTTGATCCTCAAAAAACTCAGGTACTGTTGTTAACCTTATCTTATAAATGAGGAAGTTAGTGAGAGATTGTGACTTGCTGAGGGTCATATGACTATTACATGTTGGAGGCTCAAGTTCTCCTAACTTCAAGTTTAACACCCTACTCACTCTCTCACTAGTCTAAATAACAATACTTAGCATTTATATATATCTGTAAGGTTTATAAAGTGTTTTATATATGTTATTCCATTTGCTCCTGACATCAACTCCATGAGATTGGTGTTATCATCCAGGACAGAGGTACCTAATTATCTCTGAATTTTATAATCATTTATTTATCTTCTAGAAACTTAAACTATCCTAGTTATATGTATGTAAATATATGTGTATATATTTTTATATACATATACAGACACATAGTAATATATCCATAAAAGAAGAGCTTTAAAACCTCATTAACCTACTGGAAAAAAATACTAAAATAAATCTAGTATACCTATAAAAATCTTCTAAATTAAGAGAAGAATGCTGATAATTTAAAAAGAATGGGACCAAACCCTTCTTCCAAATTTCAGAATTTTTCATTTCAAAAACATTTTAAGACATGGAAAATGGTTTTTTAAATAAACTAATAGTTTTTTATTTTTCAAAATATGTGCAGATAGTTTTCAACATTCACCCTTGCAAAACCTTGTGTTCCAATTTTTCTCCTTCCCCTCTTTACTTAGCATCAGTTTATATAAATCTCTCCAGGCCTTTCTGAAATCAGCCTGCTGATCATTTCTTACAAAACAATAATATTCCATTACATTCACATATATCATAACTTATTCAGCCATTCCCAACTGATGGGCATTCACTCAGTTTCCAGTTCCTTGCCACTACAAAAAGGGCTGCTACAAACATTTTTGCACATGTGGGTTTTTTCAGTCTTTTATATTTTCTACAAACCCAGTGGAGACATTGTTGGATCAAAGGGTATGCACAGTTTGATAGCCCTTTGGGCATAGTTTCAAATTGCTCTCAAGAATAGTTGAATCAGTTCACAATTCCACCAACAATGTATTAGTTTCCCAGTTTTTCCATATCCCCTCTAATGTTTTTCTTTATCTTTTCCTATCTTCTTTTGTATATCAGAGTTGATCTAATTTGCATTTCTTTACCAAAAATGGCTTTAATTTCTTCATCTGAAAATTGCCTGTTCATATCCTGTGACCGTTTGTCAATTGGAAAATGGCTTGTATTTTTATAAATTTGAGTTAGTTGTCTGTATATTTTAGAAATGAGTCCTTTGTCAGAAACCTTGGATATAAACATTTTTTCCCAGTTTTTTGCTTCTCTTCTTATCTTGGCTACATTATCATTTTGTTTATAAGAAACTTTTAAATTTAATATAATCAAAATTATCAATTTGGCATTTCATGATGTTCTTTTATTCTTTGGTCATAAATTCCTTCCTTCTTCATAAATCTAAGAGGTAATGTTTCTAACTGGAATTTGATGAGCAACACCCTTCTCTCAAAGAACAGCTAATTCAGAGCTAATGATTTAATATTAACTGGACTCCCATGTAAAGGGTCCCTTAGACAAAACACACACACACACATACAAAAAAAAAAGACAAAAAAAATTAAACAGGATCTTAGAAATCAACTTCCCTCTACTTCCCTTAGGCAGCCCACCTTCATTTTATAGCTGAGAAAACTGAAATCTCAGGGACAGCTAGTTAGGATTTGTGACTGGATCTTTTTTCTCTACTACTTTATCTTTTCTGTTCTTTTTTTTTTTTTTTTAAGTTTCCAAATTCGGAATGTTGCCTTAACATTTTTTTCTTCTCTTTTTCAAAACTTATCCTTTTGTAAGGAAAGATACAAATATATTTTCTGTATTTTTGGTGCTAGTTATATCCTGGGTGTTCAATTATTACTAGTAAATTCCTAGAGAGAATAATTATCTTTTGAGAATATAGAAATATCTTCACCAAATTAACAGAAATTTAAGATTGTAATTAAGAATGTGGTAGGGGAAGTTAGCAAAAACTCAGTGGGTCAATTAATAATAACTAAAATAACTATTATTATAACTAGCATTTTTGTAGTTAAAGTTTACAAAATGCTTTACATGTATCTCCTCACTTGATTCTCATAACAACTCTTAAGATAAGGATACAATTATTATCTCTAATTTATAGATGAGGAAAATGCCTTCATTCAAAGTTAAATAGTTTGTCCAGGATCAAAACTAATACATGTTAAATTTTTCTGATTCCAGGTCCAATGCCTTCTGCAACATACTAACTAGCTGGCTCAATGTTGAGAATATGTAGTTTTACCCACGTCTATTCCTGGAAAAGAGTAATGATTTTTAAGCTCAATCCCTCAGATGATAATTCTCTCAAACCACAAGTCTCAAAGAAGGTGGTGGTGACCTCCATTGAAAAAGGTAGTTTCATCAAAGGAAGTTCCCTATAATAACAAAATCAGAGGTTAGTCCCTATCCCATTGTAAGTAAAAGTTGATCTAGAAAGAACGAAGTGTTTGATTTGTGAGCATTTTAGTGCTGAATTTTTTCCTCAGTGTTTCAAGACTGTCTTCAGTTATAGGACTTAAATTTTTTATCTATCCATCAATAATTCTGTCAACATTAAACTAATGTAATCCATGTTTCCAAGCTTTCCCAAGACTTCAACTTGAATTAACCAGGTTCTTTCTCAGGAGTTGGCTTCCAAAAGGGTCAGTCTGCCCTTAGTACATTACTTCCTGCCTGGAATTTCTCTAGGAAACTTCCTACTCTGCTTGTGCAATTTTCTAGATTTTTCCATTGGTGGATAACTGATCCTATATGATCATTTAAAGACGTATGAGTGAGTACTTGAGTTTTTGCCTTACCTCTTGCTATTTTGCTGAAGATACAAAGGTTTTAGAGGAAAGCAGGATCAGATTCAGAAATACAAGAAACACTCAAATAGTCTGTTAGTTCACCTCTGAAAGGATTAAGCCAGATTTCACCATCACAACAAAGCTGACATTCTGTTGATACCTGGCCCTTGTTACAGGGTTTTACACATTTCCTAACAGCCAGATAGTATTAAGCTGTGATTTGGATTTCAGGCAGAAGGAGAAACACAGCGTGGGACTGATGAACAAGTATCAGACTAGCTAAGAACAGCTAGAAAGCATGTTCTGCAGTCAGGAAGCCTGGAGTTCAACCACCTTATACATACTGGCTGTGTGACCCTGTGCAAGTCATGTAGGTAGCTCTGCTTAGCTGGGTTTCTTTATCCTTAAGATGAGATGGAGAAGGAAATGAAATGCCAAGCCAATATCTTTGCCAAGAAAAATCCAAATGGGGTCACAAAAAGCTCTCTATAGAGTCACAAAAAGACTCTATAGTACCTCTTGTGGGTACTTGTGTGACTGAAAAATGACTACTGGTTTTATTTTCTAAGCAGGAACTAAATGGGTTTTTTTCCTTCTCTTTTTCCAAGGAGCACACTATGGGAGAAATTCCCTTATCTCTCTGCAAGATCTAATCTCTGAGCTCTCAAACTTTAATTCAGATTCAAACTCTTGAATCTGAGGTCCATGAGAAAATGTCCAAATCTGGGAACATGTGCATGTCCACTTCTGAAGGTTAATACCACCACTTCTTGAGCTGGGAAAGCCCATTCTCGCAATCTTTTGTCTTTGGTCATATATAAACATAGGCAACTCCTATATTTCTCTCCCTCATGGCAACCTTTTACAGTTCCTGGGGACAGCTAATTGAGCATGAACATATTTCCTTCTCCCCCCAAAGTCCCTCACTTTGTTGTTGCTCACTGATCGGTCTTCTGTGTGTAAGAGAGAAGTCCAAATAAGGGATCTGGTTGGAAGAGATCTGGTCTGGGAGACTACTTTTACAAAGCACTGAAGGAGAAAATTCTTCTGTATCTGTCCTCTAGAATTAACTATCTAATCATCTTTAAGTCAGCTCTAGTCAGTAGAATCCACTTAGTAATCCATTCAGTAAGTTCCTTCAGCCAGATATTGTTGTTCAGTTATTTCACTCATGTCTGATTCTTTGTGATCCCCTTTGGAGTTTTCTTGACAAAGATACTGGAGTAGTTTGCCATTTTCTTTTCTAACCTATTTTACAGATAATGAAGCTAAAAGCAAACAGTTACACGATTTGCTCAGGGTCACACAGTTAGTACCTGAACAGAATTTCAACCCAGATAGGTCTTAGGCCTAGGGCTCTTATCTACTGCACCACCTAGTTCCTCCTTTTGCCAGATACCATCCAATATATGTCTTTATTCTCCATGAAGATGATCCTCAAATATCTGTGGTGCCTCATGTCCTATAATCTCACCAGACTGTGAAACTCAATTTTCCCTGATCAATGACTCTCATATTGGTAACTTTTATAATTAGAATTATGATATCATGCCAATTTTTACTACTAATATGACATTCTCCACCTCACCTCACCCTACCCAATGTTAAATAGAGTTCTACAAAGAACAACATTTTAGAAACATATTGGATATAATTTCTGCATCCAAGCTGCCATTATCTGAGAAAGCCATCAGGGAGAATTGGCTGTATTTACAAAATATTTCTTAGACCCTAAATTATGCCCACGGAGAAACTTTTACCTCAGCCTGAAAATCAACCTCAATCATAGCCTTGAACGCTTCTGTGTAGACTTCCTTCCAATGACAGCCTCTGTGTGCTAGTCTTAGATTTGTAAAAGGTTTTCCCTTCATTATTTTTCCTTCACAGTAATCTTGCTTATAGGTTTGATTCTATAGTATGTCTTGTGGGACTAGAGGGTGTGGAAACGCTTAAATTAGGATTAGATTTTAGAGAGCTGGTGTCCTTGCTATTTTGCTGAATTTACCTGGAGCTGCCCATCAGTCTCTATTTCCAGCCCACTTAGTTTTCCTGGCTTCTTTCAAGACTCAATTCAAGCCCCATTTCTAGCAGGTCTTCTCTCTCTCTCTCTCTATCCACCAATGCTCTAGCTTTTTAGATTATCTTTCTGTTTCCAAAATTACATATATGTTACAATATATAAAGTGCTGGACCTAAAGTCAGCAAGTCCAGAGTTTATATCAAGCCTCAGACATGTATTAACTGTATGACCCTGGACAAGTCACTTGACTTCGGCTGAAGAAGGAAATGGCAAAGCAATTCAGTATCTTTGCCAAAAAAATCCTATCCAGGGTTGCAAAGAGTCAGTCACATCTCCTCCATTAAAATATCTACTTCTTCATTTTGAAAAAGTTGTTTGCCTTAATTTTAAGCCATAGTAAGCATCAGAACAAATCTGAGATCAAATCTGGTCTCAGATATTTACTAACTGTGTGATTCTAGAAAGTAAAATAGGGATTATAACAGTACCTACCTTTAATATTTTTATGAGGATCAGATGAGAGAATATTTGTTTAAAAAAAAAAAGTACTTAGAATAATATGCCATGTAATATGCTCTACATAAACATTTACTCCCTTCCCCTTAATAAATGCTTATAATCTGCCTGCTTCAGTCCCATTCTTTCATTTCTCAGCTTCTCTACTGTGAAACTATCTAGTGTTGTCAGTCAGGTAACAAGAACTGTATTACGAATGGCAGCAAAGCCCCACAGAGTCTATATATCTGAGGGGAATTGGCAAAGTCCTTATCACTGCCTGCCCCAAACCAGAAAAACAAGAGATCTTTCCTTTGAGAATTACTACTTTTTTTCAGAGTTAGTTAAAAATAATAGAATTATAACAGTAACATAGAATGTGCTTAAGGAACTCACAGGGATGGACTATAAGCATAGAGGAATAAGGATTAAATTTGAAAGTTCTGAAATCTCTCCCTCTGCAATCTTGAATTTACAATTACCTATCAGACATTTTGAACTGAATGTCCTATGAACATCTTAAATTCAACATATCTAAAACTGAATTTATGATTGTTTCCTTCCAACTCTTCTTTCTTCAGAACTTATTACTATAGAGAATATCACAATTCTTTCAGTCACTCAGGTTCACAGCCTAGGTGTCTCTCAGCCTCTATGTCCAATTGGTGGTCAAGTATTGCCATTTTTATCTTCATAACTTGGTGATATCATCTCCCATGGATTTAGTTATTATCTCAATGCAGATAACTCACAGATACATTTACTCAGCTCTAATCTTTCCCCTGGATTCCATTCTTGTATCCCTAACTACCTCGAAGAGACCTTGAACTATTCTTTGTGTCTAATGTATCCAAAATTAATTTTTATTCTCCCACCCAAGCTCCTTCTTCCTCCTAACTATAAAGATTTGCCACCATCCTCTCCATTACCCTGTCTCTTATTCTACATGTAATCCTTGACTATTCACCCGCTTTTATTCTGCCATATCCAATCAGTTGACAAATCCTGTCATTTATACCTTCATAACATCTCTCATACATACCCCTTTCTTTCCCTTGATATTGCCACTATCCTGGTGCAGGTTTTCTCATTACCCCATGCTCAGATTATTGAAATGACCTGTTATTTGGTCTTCCTGTGTCAAGTGTCATTCCACTACAATATATCCTTCACTCAGCTATCAAATTGAATTTCCTAAAATATGTCTGATCATCTCATCTCTTCTTACTCCATTCAATAAACTCCAAGGGCTCCCTACAACTTCCAGGATCAAATCACAAAACTCTCTATTTGGCCCTTATAGATCTTTATTATTTAGACTTTTCAATCTTCTTATAATTTATTCCTTTCTGCATATATTCTTCCATACATATACTGGCTCATTGCATACTATACTCCATCTCTAGACTCCATGCATTTTCCTGGCTGTCCCTCATGCCAGAAACACCCTCCCTCCTTATCTATGCCCCCAGCTTCTCTTTCTTCAAATCTCATTTAAAATCTCACTTTCTACAATAAATAAATCTTTCCTAGTCCTCCTTAATCTTAGTGCTCTCCCTCAAAATTTATTCCTAATGTATCTTATATAACTTCTTTATACATATTCACTTTTATGTTGTTTTCCCCATTAGATTATAACTTCCTTGAGAGCAAGTCTTTTGCCTCTTTTTGTATCCCCTTCTGCTTAGCAAAATGACTGGCAAATAGTAGGTGCTTAATAAATGCTGGTAGACTGACTTACTGACCCACACTCAAGTCTATAAGCCAAACTTCATGCTCTTAGGCCTGTTTATATTTTTTAATACTATGTATGGGTAGGGGTAAGGGATACAGGGAAGAGACTTGTGGGCTATCTTGTTATTTTAAGAAAATTGAAATGCAAACCAGATTTATCAGTTCAATTACTCTGCTGGGTACCTTGCCAAGAATTTTTGCTTCATTTCTTGAAAAAACAGACCATTTTTCTGTAGGATTACATTCCTCCTCCCCACTCCCCCCCCCAATTAATTTTATTCATTTTTAATATGTAAAAATACCCTCCCTAAACAATTCTAATATTAAAAATTCTCCAAACTGGGTGATCTAGCCCCAAATGATTTCTTTTTTGCTTTAAAAATATAGAAAGTCATATTGAGTAATAATACCACATTTTTAAGACCTCTAAATCCAAGTTGAAAAGTTCAGCCTGATTAATTCCTGACTCTGGTAAAGACTTATTGATTTTGGCCCAATTCAGTGGGATTTTTGGTCATTAACACATAAAACATTTCTTGAAGGAGTACTGTTTAAAGAGACTTTTAACTAATTCATATTCACAAGACGGGAAAAGTCATTTCAATTTTTTCATTTTACTTCACTGGGTAAGGGAGACTAACCCCAAGTATTTATAACTATCTTTAAAGAGCTGAGCTTTCAAACTGATGGGCTTCTTACCCATTTGAATTATAAATTTTAGCCCTTTAATCCAAATGCACATTAAAAAAAAACCCTGAAATTTCCATATTAGGAACTCAATAGTGAAGGATAAGGGTTCCATGAGATATGCAAAGGAAATACATTCCAGAAAACTGTGGACATTGTTGGAAGGAAGGAAGAGGTTTGAACTTTTACTCTTATAAATGTGAACATGCTTTGGCAGTGACTGTTCCAAATGCCTGGAATCCACTTCCTCCTTCCTTTAAGAATCCCTCTCTTTCTTTAACATATCTCAAATAGCATCTTCTATATGAAAACTTTCCTGATCCCCCATCAACTGCTAGTACCCCCCCAGCAGTACTATGATGATTGGGGAGGCCAAATCATCATATTTGGTTACTTTGGATTTACTTCTATTGATTCAGTATATATTTATCTTCTATATATATTTTAGATATACTTGTTATCTCCCCATTAGAATGCTCATTTAGAGCAAGGGTAGTTATTCTCTGTACTTCTATTTCTGATACCTAGCATAGTGCCTCCCACAAAACTCCATTTAATGAACATTGGCTGATTGATTTATTGAGAAAGAGTACAAGAAATCTCATTAGCCATCAGGGAAATGTAAGATAATTGACAGAAATAAGTTTTTGGATGCTAGGTCAACTAAATTTTTGCAATCTCTAAGCCTCTGAAGTTTTCAAAGTTTACACAATATTACTATTAGTATTTTGTATTTTTGTTTCTTTTACATTTGGCATCTCATTCCTGTGCTATAGCCAGAAAATATATTGCTATAGTTTTGTTTCACGAAATATAAAAAAAGGCTATGCTTCACATAATTCATTTCATTTTTTTCTTCATAAGAGTAACTGTTCATGAGAGTTGGGGGAAGGAAAGAGCAGGATTATTGCTCATTTGTCATATAACATTTAGTAGTAGAAGGCAACAGGATAATCCTGTTAGAATTACCTTTCCTAGGGACTTGATAAAGCTAACGGTAGCTGAGCAATATTAGTATCATCTAATTGTGGTACCTTTCCCTTTGTCCACTGATGAATTTGGTATTTATAATCTTAGGGAATATATGATGACCTTCCCCCAAAGTTTTTAGTCACAGCAGGACTAAAAGATGGCATGTGAAATTCCATAAATTTGGGGCAAAGCCAGTACTCCTTGAGTTATAAACCAGGGAAGTTCAAATATCAGCCTGAAGTATTTTAAGAAATAGGGTCAAATTCATATCTTTCATACAACCTGTATGATCTATAGCAATTCTCTGGGCCTCAGTTTCTTCATCTGTAAAATGAGGAAGTTAGACTAGATGATCATTAAAGAAACTTCCAGTTCTATAATTTCTATGTTTTCTATATGCCCAATCCCAAATTAGGTGCTGTGGAGAATGGAAGAGAATTATGAGATGATCCTTGTCCTTTGTAATCTTATAATCTAGCTAAAGATATA
The DNA here is from genome assembly GCF_016432865.1 of Antechinus flavipes. Lineage (NCBI taxonomy): Eukaryota > Metazoa > Chordata > Mammalia > Dasyuromorphia > Dasyuridae > Antechinus > Antechinus flavipes. The sequence goes on along the minus strand of NC_067400.1, from coordinate 178,719,991 downwards.
ATTCTAACACAAACAGAAAATAATAGTAAACAATATTTCCCGATGATTGGTCCAAGGAACTAACTCATTCAGTTCAACCTGACAGGGTTTATTAAAATAAAGGATGAGCCTAAAGTACCTTGCAGTCACAGCCAATAGGTTTCTTGCACTCCTCGCATGTGTTAGAGTACAGGCTCTCAAAGCACTTCACACAGTAGGGATCCTCTTCTCTCAGGATGTATTTCCTTCCAAACAGGGATTCACTGCAGTGATGGCAATCAAAACGCTCGGTCATTTTGACACGTTAGTTTCCAGCTGCCTGTCAAATGGAAAAAAAAAATCAAAGCCCCATCAACACTTCCTTGTCACCAGAACACTCAGGAATCAAGCAGAGTGATATTGGTATCAATTTCAGTCAAGTGGTATTCTATTTCCAGTTGGTGAATAATTTCACATTGGCTAGTTAAAGTAACAACAATCTCATTTATGAAATTAGTGTACAAGGGGAAAAGTTCTTTTTTCTCCTTTAATGACATAGATTTTCCCATAAATTCTCCTCTATAATCTATTTTTCTTTACTAATAGCTATATAAGATTTTATCAATTTGGGAGAAACACTGTATCAGGGTTCTTTAATTTCTCTTGCTTTTTACATGTGTTTTAAATATGTAACTATCATAAATCAATTCTTCCTCTTCTCCCTTTCTCTGAAATAGATGGGCAGAAACTTAAAACAACATGTTCATTTCTATTAAAAGATTTCTCATGAGCTTTTTTTCACGATTCACAAGTTTAAATGTTAAGAAATAGCAGTTGTAGGGGGTGGACTAGTATTAGGGAATAGTCAATCTGAGAGAAAATGGGTACAGTATCTTCCACTGTGAGGTAACATTAGGAAAAACATGAGCAAAAGAGAAATGACCCAAATGTTTCATTTATGCCAAATTAAAAAAAAATTCAGGTTCATGGGCATTACTGGAGCAAGAAGGAGGAAAAGGGTTCTCTTCAAAAATACAAAGACAATTATACAGCTTCAAAAGCAGTGACCTTGAACAGTGGCACTGACAGGCAATTCAGGGCACATTTGAAAGAGAAGCAAGTATGAATCTCCGTGCTTTGGCAATATGACAGTCATGGTGAATTTTTCCAGAATGAATGTGCATTGTGTCTGACTACTGTGGAGGTGGGGTGATGGGGAGTTGGGGTGAGGAATATTTTTCCTTGTTCCTCACAGATTATCTTATACAGGCCTGTTAAGATTTTTCCATAGATTTCTGTGTTCTTAGTCAAAAATTTCAGACTGCTGGAGCTATCATTAGGACATTACCTAGTTTAGAGATCTTATTTTAGAGATGAGAAAACTGAGAAAAGGTGAAGTAATTTGTGCAAAGTTGCATAACTAGTTAGGAGTAGAGCTGGGAATCATAACATCACATAATTAGAACTGGAAGGGACTTGAGAGACCTAATCTGACATATATAGAGAAAGAACAGAATATATGTAAGTGCCTAAATTCTCACAAATAATTAAATGGCAGAATCAGGAATCGAACCCAGGTTTCCTGAGTCATAGTTCAGAACTCCTTCCAAATATTTTATTGCGTTATGACTGATGCTACATGGAAGGAAAATTTTTTTTCATTGTACTCATAATACTTGACACAGTTTATTTTTTTTCCAAGAGTACACATGCACATTTATGTATCTTTTTCTTTTACAAACAAATTAAGAGGGATGGTTAATTTACTAAAAGCAAAAGGGAAAAAAAGATTAAGTAGGTTAGACATTGCCACATGTGACCAGCTGTATGTTAAAATTTATTTAATCAACAGTACTCTATAAATGGAAAATGGCCAAGAATAAGTTTATTAAAGGACAATATGATTTCCTCTGTTTATGGTTATTGAAGTCCTGATTCTGGACTTGAAACAAAACAAAACAAAAACACCAAACATCAATAAATATTGATTTGTGCCATATAGCTGACTAAAGTTCAAAAGTATAGCCAAGAATTGACTTCTCTTTTACTTAAAAGTTATTGAAGTGACAAAAAAGTTATAATTAAAGTCAAATTAAAAATACCTGCACAGCTTGTAGTGACAGCTTATGGGAAAGGACTCACTTGATGCTAGTTGTGTACTTGAAGCTTCAATAACTATAAGCAAAGAAACTGCCATTTTTTGTGTATTCATTCTTAATTATTCTTGAATTTATTGAATACTATTCTTTCAAGGAATCTAAGCATATAGTTAGACACATGGGGTATTGTCCACCCCAATTAATTCTTCTTCTTGAAATCAAAGAAAACATTGTTTGGACAGTTTAGGGATAGCATCAATGTGGACCTTAATGTTTTAAGTCGTTCTTCTAAAAGTCATCGTGCAAAGATCCTTTGTACCTTTGCCATCTTGTCTTGCAGTGGTTGTGCTGGCAAGAGATTTAATAAGTTCCTTTAAGTCAACAGTTATTGGCAAAGTCAGCACTAATCAAGTATATTTTTGACAACAGCTTTTCCAATATGCATTTATTTCAAGGGAAGACTGCAAACTAACTGGATGTAAGAAGGGCAACACACACACACACACACACACACACACACACACACACATACACATATGAATCATGGGCCTTCATCTAAGAACAGGAATGAATATTCTACATCAACAAGATTAATTGACTTGAAATGTCTGCTATTAATGTAGGTATTTCGTTCTTTACATAGTACCTTTTCTATGTTCTTTAGCAGGAGGATCTTTTTTTTTCTGGCAAGCTAGTGATCACAGTATATACAATTAAACATTTACTAAACTATATAACTAAACAAAGTACTGGAAAACTCCATCACAACTGATATTCACATACTGCTCTGTGTTTTACAATTTTTAATTCAGGTACATTTTTTTTAATTCAGGTGCAACATAACATCATCTTTATCCTGCAAGTGAGGGAACCCAGGTTCAGAGTTGTATAATTGCAGAGCTAAGAATCAGAGTTGCCCTTCTTACATCTTAGAACTCAACCCCTCATCCCAGCTTTCTTGACTAAGCTCCTTACTCAGATATACAGGTGTGATCACATGACACATAAGTGCCATAAAGTGAAACTTAATTGAACTTGGAGTCAAAAGAAAGGGAGGCAAATCTCAATTCTGTTATTTACCAGTTCTGTGAGCTTCACTTCTGGGTCTCAATTTTTTATCTGTAAAATGAGAAAGTTGTTATTAGATATGTCCAAAATTCTTTCTGGCTCTGAAATCATTAAATAATATGTTCCATAGAATCCTGCTTATTCTAGCTGAGGCAGCTGGGAGACAATGGACAGACTGGTGGACCTGGAGTCAGTAATATTTAAGTTCAAATCCTTATACATTTACTATTGTGTGACTCTGGGCAAGTCACTTAATCTCTGGTCTTAGTTTCCTCATCTATAAAAATGTGGATAATAGTAGAACCAAAGTTTATTGTGATGACCAAATGAGATATGTGTAAAATTGTTAGCATTGTGCCTGGTGGAAGGTAGGCATCTAACAAAAGCTTCTTCCCATCCATTTTTAATACAGGTTTTATGTAAAAAGAATCAGAAGAAATTACAAGATGATAAAACTTGGGAGAGTTAAACCAAGGAAGACTTTTTCATGGTATTATTTTTGACTCCTCACTTGAACCCTGTAATGGACTGAGGCTCAAGTTGATGCACTGAGGTCCCAAGCACATGAGGCTAAATAATAATTGGACCATACTCTATTAATATATAAGCTTGGAGAAAGAATGGCCCTCGCCCACTCTTTGTACAAGTCCTGATCTGTTGTATAGGAAATGACGATTTTGGTGGGTGGAAGTAGGGGGGTGGAAAAGGAAGGGGAAGGAGAGACTGCTGGCTGGCATTTTGACTCAGCTTTGTGATGGCCTTTCAGCTCAAGTCTCTCTCTGCTAGCTGGCTTCCTGTCGCAGCTGCCCATATTGCCATCGCAATCTTTTTTCACCTCTTCACTTCAATAAAGATTGAAGATTTTTCCCTTAACCTGAATTCCTGACTCCACTGATTTTAAATACACGGTCATTACAGAACCCTCCATATATCTTATCTTTCTGTTTTATTGTTTCTACTATTGGTTCTACTTTTATTGTTTCTACTTACTTTTTTCTACTCTATCTCTTGTATTCATCCTCTTCTTTGCATACAGAAAGTTCATCACTTCATTGCATTAGTCTTCTGGATTTTTGAGACTTTTCAGCCTCATGCCTCTCCCTCATTTCAATCCATTCTTCAGATTCAATGGTCAAAGTGACCTTTCTGAAACAAGTTTGATCATGCCATAGAACCCATCCCTTGCCTCATTAATTCCAGTGGATTCCTATTACCTTCAAGATCAATTAAAAAACTCATTTACTTTTAAAGACTTTCATAGCCTGAACTTTTCCTATTTTCCCAGTCTTCTTACACCTTAATTTTTTTTACATATATGTACTCTACAAATCAGCAATGATGGTCTTTTTCTTGTTCATCTAGCAAGATACTCTACTTTTTTTTTTTTTTAATTTTGAGGCGATCAGAGTTAGTGTCTGAAGCCAGATTTTAACTTAGAAACTCCTGGCTTTAAGGTTAGTACTTATCTCCCAACTTTTGCCTTTTCATTGGCTACAGCCATATCTGTCTACTTGCTTCTATGACCTTCAAAGTTTATTTCAAATCTCACCTTCTTCTATAGGCATTTCTCTAGCCCTCCCATCTTTAGTGTTTTTCCTTCATAATTACCTTCAATTTACACTGTATATATGTTGTATATACATGATTGTGGCATGTTGTTTTCCCCATTAGAAAGTGAGCTCCTTGAAGATAGGGAGCATATTTTTTAAATTTATTTTTTATAATGGCTTTTTATTTTTCAAAATACATGCAGTGAAAAAAGAGTTTTCAACATCCACCCTTGCAAAACTTTGTGTTCCAAATTTTTCTTCCTCCCTCCCCAACTTTCTTTCCCTAGACAGCAAATAATCTAATATAGGTTAAACATGTGCAATTTTTCTAAACGTGTTTCCATATTTATCATGCTACTCAAGAAAAATTCTATCAAAAGGGGAAAAATAAGAAAGAAAAAAGCAAGCAAGCAAACAAACAACAACAAAAGGTGAAAATACTATGTTTTGATCTACATTCAACTGTTTTCTCTCTGCTTCTCATCACAACTCTATTGAAAATGCCTAAGTAGGGAGCATATTTTTGCTCTTATTTGTATCCGTGGAAGTTAGCCCAGTGTCTGGTACAAAGTAAGCACTTAATTGTAACTCCTGCTCCCAAATCCAAAGCAAAGAGTGTACTGCTCTCTTCTTACTGCTGGAGATGAATGTCTTAGAGTACATGAAGAGAGGGGTAGAATTGGTGAATGTGGAAGAGCTCCAGGCTTTTCCTGTTTCATTTGGGACTCCCCAAAGGCTAGTTCCCTTCATGTCTCTTAAAATATTAAGTCTGCTTTAAGCTTTGAGTTGCTTCAGATGGTACTGGCTTCTTGCTTTGAGAGAAAAGATGGGAAAAACAACTCTACTTCATGTAGCTGAAGGCACAGACTCTGGAAAGACGCAAGAGGAGGTGGCAGACTCTACCACAACTGTATATCCAGCTTGATACTTTGGGAAGTTTCCCTTTGAGTGAGTTGAGCTGAATTACCTACCTCCCAAATAGAGAACTCCTTCATACTATATCGTCTGGTATATAGTCTCCTTCTGGTACACCTTCTCTGACTTTTGTTTTGTTAAGATTTGGATAACTGGGTTTCTTTGCTATTCTCTATGTGCGTTCATTGTGGAACTAGTATTTGGTGGGAAGGAGCTAATGGTTCCCTGTTGTCTCAGTCTTTTAAGAGCTCAAAGCATAAACCCTTGATCTCAGAGGTGAGATGAATGGGGAGAAGTGTGAAAAGAGCTCCAGTTTATTACGTGGTACAGCCTTGTTGATATACATTTTTGCTAGTGTGACAAACACATGAACAATAGACAATCGTCATTCAGAGAAGCAGCTCATGGACTTTGTGTATGCATTGTATCTGCCAATGAGAGGAGAGCAGATCCATCAATTCAGCAACTAGCTCACTGATGAGGCCCCTGTTCAGGCATCCCTGCTTGCGTAGCCACTGACTGTGACCTTCTAGTTTACTGTTCCCATGATCACAAATCATCGCTTCTTGCTCAACGAGGGCGTTTCTGCACCATGGCAGAAAACTTCTTGTGCACCAAAGGTCGACATGGCCTCGGTACTCCCTCTTGGCAGGGTCCCATAACTCAACAGTTACCCTTCCCCCCCAAAATGACAAAGTAATCAGAAGATAAAGTGAACCCAATCATACCCGCTAGAGCAGGGCTTCTTAAACTTTTTCTATGTAATCCTGAGTATATAGGTATATAAAATATGTGTAAGCATTTATTGATGATAAATCATAATTTCATGACCTCCATCATTCAATTACAAGAGCTCATATGGAGTCATGAACCACAGTTTAAGAAGCTGGATACTAACATACAAGTATGCATATGGGGAATATATAATTCAAGCAAATCATATTTCTGGCTATGTAAGGTCCCGATGTCTTTTCTCTTTTACTAGTGTCCTATTGTTGCTCCCCCAGGCACTGTTCTTTCTGTGATGGTTTTCTGGGTTGGCATTATGGCTGATAGAAGGGCATAGGGAGGAAGAATGATTCTGCCACAAAAGTAAGAATCATTTCCTCTCAAGAGCTGAGTTCTTCTTTCATAACTGACTCTCTTTTGAGGAAGGAGGAAATCCTTTCTTTCTTTTGTAATTTATTAAATAATTACAACAAAAAGGTTGAGTGTACTGGCTAAACAAATTTATCATTACTAAAATGAATTATAAACCAAAGTAAACATTTAGGGGGAAAAACAAAGACACAAACACATAAGCTACTATCACAGTTCAAAGAGCATGAAAGGGAACAATGGAAGCAGGAAGTGAATGGTCAAGAAGTAAATAGAAAATAAGTACCCCTTCCTATCTATCTTTTGAGATGAGAAGGGGAAGGAAAATGGCATGGCTTGGGTTTATGCATCTCACCAGCTTGGACCTACCATTTTTATATGCTTGTGCTCATGCTATCTTTGGCTCATACATAACTTCTTTCAAACAATCTTGACTTCTCAATCTTGATTCTCCACAAAGCTTTTAAGATAACTTTTCTTTGTAATCTGGCAAGATAGCTCCAATGACTATCCTGTATGTTTCCACTCACTATGACTTCTCTAAGAAGTTCATTAAGATTCAAGGAACTGACTCTTTTTTTAACCATCAGAACTCACATTTCTCACACTTATCTGCATTGTCTTCTTAGAAAGAAGGGCTTGGTTTTTAAAAAGTCTATGGGAACTTTAACTGATCCTTCAAATTTCATAAAGCTTGACTGATGAATTTCTTCACACCATTTAAGGGGTAAGAGAGTAGACAATGTAGAAAATTTTCTGCTCTTTAAGGCAGAAACCTAATGTCATTTTTAGACATTAAAACTCTTAACTTCTCTAATTGTATTGATGGATCTGGGAGAAAATCAGTTCATCAGGGTTTATCCCTCATACTACATATGATTTGAGAATAAAGTGGGTTTTTTTTCATTAAAGGAAGACATAATAACAAATGTTGTGGTACTCATAAAATTTTAATTAAGAGTAAGAAGAATACTTCCATTGCATCCAGTTCTACTCAATAGAAGGTTTATATAAGGATATGGTCAAAAATCATATAGAATGATAAGGTATGCATGGGTTGTGATCTGCATGGATAAATGGAATATCCATAGTGATCAGCTCATAGATTTAAATACAGAAGTAAAAGCACAAGTGAAATCCATTAGTTTGATCTTTTTTTTTTTTTTGGCTGAGGCAGTTGGGGTTGAGTGACTTGCCCAGGGTCACACAGCTAGGAAGTGTTATATCTGAAGTCATATTTGAACTCAGGTCCTCCTGACTTCAAGACTGGTGCTCTTTTCACTGCACCACCTAGGTGCCCCCAGTTTGATCTATTTGTGATAGGACACTGGTCTATGTGATATCCCATGTGGTCAGGAGAGTGAACCAGTAAACTCCTGGACAAACTCACATGGGAAGACTCACCCCTTCCTGAGTTCAAATATGATCTCAGACACTTACTAGTTGTGTGACCCTGGGCAAGTTACTTAACTCTGCCTCAGATTCCTTATTTGTAAAATGAAGAGGAGGAGGAAATAGCAAACTACTATAATATCTCTGCCAAGAAAATCTGCAAAGGGGCCTTTAAGAGTCAGACACAACCGAAGACAACTGAACAACAATAAATTTGTGTGTGTATCTGTATATACTGTCCACTTTGCTCCAAGAAGCAGCAGTAACTTAAGACCAGCTAAGGATTTGTAGTCAAATAAGGATAGATATTAAATTTGTTATTTCATTAGTGGGGAGGACACTCAAGTGAGGAAACATTTACCAAAACATTAAGAAGTTAAATGTTTTGCTCAAAATTAAAGAGAAAATACATATCATAAATAGGTTTTGAGCCCAGATTTTTCCGACTTCTAGCCATTACTCCATAATGTCTCTCACACAGTTGATTATTAAATATATTGGACTCTGGAGCAAATGGTCACCATCCCTAATGAAGAATATGTTATGCTGTATATTACTTGATGAAGTCATTTTTTAATAGTCTAGCAATAATGCCACCATTATACATTACTATTATGTGTGATGAACATTTCACCTAATTCTTATAATGACCATGTGAGGGAGGTAGGACATGTATTTTTAAATTCATTTTACAGAGATTTTTATGGGCCTCAGGGAAGTTATATCTTGGCTAAAACTATGCATCTGGTTTGGGAAGCAGTCAAGGGAGGTTACTCCTTTGTTGCTTTTGGATAAGATACAGAGTCCTTAGATGCTTGGTATCTAAAGCCCTTCCTACTATAGTTCCTGCGTATCATATATTACTCTTTTTTTTACCAAAATGGTGTTCTGACTAAATTGGCCTTATTATTATTCTCTATATATGTCACTCTCTCATTCAAAGTCAGTTGGATGAAATCTAGTTAGTGATAGTCTTAGAAAATTAGAACTAATCCAGCAAACTTTCCATTGAAGAGGTTTTTATATTTTAACAATTCTATTGAATATATCCGTTTTCCAATATTGGGGTATATAGTCTACAAGCCAAGGGGAGACCTAAGAGTTCCTTCTTTCACTTCTAAAAGTTTAAAACTAATTCTTCCTTTCCTTTTCAAAGCGATACTAAACAGAAAATCCAGTCTCAAATAGGCTTTTATTTTTCGTCTTGCACTTTATCCACCTCCCCAACTTCATATTTCTCTTATTATTTTAGAAGATAAGGTTTAGCCATATGAGATGAAGGATAGACAAAACGAATCACAATGAATATTCCTTTTTACAGCAGTATAATATACTTAGGAATAATGTGCTCTTATTTAAATAGGACACCAGAGTTTTCATGCCCTTTTTGAAGTGAAGTAGTACCATGGAAGGTCAACCAGTTATATCATCTTTACTGCCTATTACTTAGCTCAGAGGAACGTGAAAAGGATTAAGCAATGAAGACTCGGGGCTACAAGGAGGCAGGTATCATACAAGCATGAGGTATGACTGCTGCAATGTTATTTCCATTGACTCTAATCCAAGGTACAAATTCACAAATTGGACAGACTTTATAAGGACTGAATCATGTCCTGATGTCATTTCCCAGAGCTGTTAGAAGACTTCTGAACAACCAGAGTAGGCAGGGCATCCTACTCATCTTCCATCCTGTATATTAAGACTCTGCATTTAGCTGTTCTTTTGGGGGACTCATCCAATGAAGTAGCTAACCAGTAATACAAAGTCCCACTTCTCCACCCAGCTCAAAAAAACTCAACAAGTCAGCAAGCAACAGTTTAAGTGTAGCCCCTAGAGTTTGCCCTTACAGGTTAAAAGCTCAGGCAACTACCAACCACATGAACCAACACCCTTTGGGTACATGGAGGCTTTGTAATTTGAATCACTGATTTATAGTTGGAAGGTCATCTAGGGACCATGTGCTAATGGGCCACATTGAGAGAATTGGACTAAATGAATTTCAACTACAAATCTATTATTTTGTGAATGTTAGAATCAGGTATGTATGAGGTACTTTCTGAGCAATGTTTCTCAACAGTCCTTGACAGATTTTCACTAATCATCCAGAATCCCACTACATAATTCTCTCTATTCACTACATGACTAGGAGCATAGTGGAGATCAGGCAAGCATGAAATTTAGGGTAAGTTTGTTATTATTTTTTGGTCAATTAGTAACGTCTATCTTTTTACAACCCCATTTAGAATTTTCTTAGCAAAGATACTGGAGTGATTTGCCATTTCCTTCTCCAGAAGCCCCATTAAACAATCATAACCACCTAGTTTATGCTGTCAATTTTTCATTGCATGTAGCAACCCAAATTAGGTTAGCTTCCAAAATGCCTAATGCCCTTTTGCCAAAGCTGGGAATATTCCCTCCCAATTTATAAGTAGTAGGATTTATTCCTTAAGAAAACACTTAAATATCCCTACTTATGGGTGTATCTGGATCCAAACAATGAGTCACAATGGTATTGACGCATGAAGCTTTTCTCTCTTCTTCCATCCCCCCATTAATGAGTTAAGGAGTGGACTATTATTTTTACTCTCATTCTCCACCCCTCTTCAAATGAAGGGACATGAGATTTTTTTTTTTATAAATAAGTATCATCAGGGAAGAGAGGGTATAAATTATTTTGTATTTCCCTAGTACCACATAGAGCTTTTGTATCTAATAAATAGCAGTTGAATGAATCACTAAAATGTAAATTTGTTTTACATAAGACACTTCCTTCAATTCTTTTAGGATGAGAGATTTCATCCCTGTGGGCACTATTTCTACCAAAGCATACTGCAGATCCTCTTCTCTTTAGTATCTATGGCCAAAAATATTAATCACTCATCATTCATCATTTGTCAGTGCTTAGGTGATTGTGGAATTTAGTTTCATTTCATCCAAGGGCCTTTCCAATCCAGATCTCTATAATGTGCACTCTAAACATTATAGCCTTTGAGAACCCAAGGTCACCCTTTCCACCATGGACTAAGAATCTAAGTGATTCAAGTATCAGTTCTAGCATATTCTGACAATATGGTTTTACAACATTTAACCTCTTGATGACCCTGGGCAGGTATTCCTAACATAAAATGGCTAGTGTTAAGTCCTCCTAATTCAAAGGATGGAATATAACATGCTAAGACTAATTTCCTTTGCTGTCCCTCCATGTAGATGTCGGTAAGTTAAAGAAGTCGAGAAGCATCATGGTTTTCCCACAGGAGAGAGAAAACATCTCATCAAGTAGTTCCTAAGGCCCTTGCCAAAAGCTAAGGGGGGCTATCATAACTTGATTAATATCAATCAATAACATTGGGAAATGTTATTTGTCATAAAATAACAAATTTAGAGTTGAAAGTCATTTAGTCCAACTCCTTCATTAAATATATGAAAAAGCTGCTGCCCAATTGCACATTCTATCTAAATAACCTTCCAACTATGCAAATGCAAATGGAGGTGCCTAAGACAAGAAGTTGTCAACAAAAACATTCCTTTGAGGCAAGTAGGTAGTGCAATAGAGTACCAGCCTTAGAATCAGAAGGACTTATCTGCACAGACACACACTTTGTACACTTTCAAAGACATGGAGATCATTTCTAAAACACTGAAATTTGGTCAAGGAATATTCTTCCATGGAATAACAACAGTAGAGATATTGGGGAGGGTGTTCTTCATTTGGGAATTTCTGGTGCACTGCGAGAAGTTACTATCCTTATAATTGCTTACATTTTTATCTGTCCCATAGATATTTCTTTGATTTCATTAGAGTAAAATTCTTTCATATCAACACAATTTAATTCAATAAACAATGATTAGGCACCTGCGAGGCATGAAAAATACATAGACAAAAATAAAATAGTCCTGTCATGGAGTATAGGGGAGAAGATAAGTTATATTTTGAAAGATTACCACAGGAGATCTTGAAGGAGTTATTCAGGAGATAGTTGTTCACATATTTACAACTAGATTTCATGAGAGAGGTTAGGACTGAATTAAAGTCACTTACCTAGAAATGGTAACAGCTTCTAAAAGCTGATAAAATTTCCAAATGAGGAATGGAAATGGGGATAGGGCCTAAAACATGGGGTATAGGCTATATTCCACACTCTCCTTTGCTGAATTACCTTTAAAACAGGTGAAGAATCATAAAATAGGGTCTTAGAAACCAACCAAAGTGAGTCTCCAGGAGGAATGGTTAGCAGTCTTTTTTTTTTTTTTTTTATAACTTTTTATTGATAGAACCCATGCCAGGGTAATTTTTTTTACAGCATTATCTCTTGCATTCACTTCTGTTCCAATTTTTCCCCTCCTTCCCTCCACTCCCTCCCCTAGATGGCAAGCAGGTGGTTAGCAGTCTTGACAGGTACAGTGAAGTTAAAAAAAAAAAAAAAAAGATAAGAACTGAATAAGAAATTATGGATTTAACAGTTAAAAGATCACCAGAGATCTTGGAGAAAGCCTTCTTGGTCAAATAATAGGGAAGGAAGTCATGTTGTACAGAATTAAAATATAAATGAATGGTGAGAAAGACAAGGAATGCAATGAAGTAAAGACTATTATTTCTAAGATTTTGTCAGTGAAAGGTAGGTGAAATATAAGACATTAGCTTAAGGAAATGGCAAAGTTATGTCAGGTCTAATATGACATAACTATGATCTAACTGTAATCATATATATAATACATAAATATGATCTAACTATGATCGTGGCAATTCATTTCACAATACTTGGTTTGTTGGTGCTGTCATCTTTCCCATAAAGAAAGTGCCATTTTTCCTTTGTGCATATAAATAAATTGACATCACTTACTAGGAAATGTATGCACTTATTGGGAAATGTATAAATACTTTTTTATTTGGCTACTAGTCTATCTCATAAATTCAAGACACCTCAATATATAGAATACTGAACTAAAGGCCCTAAGTGAATGCTTATCTGTAGCTCACACTAAGTTTGTATAGTGGCTTAGAAGAATTGAGTTAAATCAGAACATTAAATGGTGAATAAATATAATGGCACTTTTGATCTTTGTTTAAACATGTAGTCCATGGGCACTTTGCTGAAAAGTAAGCCCTTGGTCTCTGGGAATGTTTTAAAGATTCCAACCAGGGTCACAAGAGTCAAAGCTTCTATGTCAATAAGAGCAGGCCCAAAGTTAGTTGTGAGGTGAGCCAAACACTCTTCCTGCCTTCCCTTTCTACCTCCTTTGACCTTTCAAACAACACTTTTCACTATCCATCAAATACTGCCCTAGAATCTCTAGAATTTAAGGAAAATTAACACAGATCAGAGATCACAATGTTCTAGTATAAAAAAGAAATCTGGGAAGCCATTCTGAAGATGCTATATCTTGGCTTCCTCTGTTGATATCCTAGGGACTTGACCATTTGTAAAAAAAATGTCCTTCAATTAATTTTATTTGGATTAATAAGTATTTTTTGAGTGGATTACTTTTTTTTCTTCCCTAGTGTGATCACCACCTTACACCACCATCACCACAAAACAAACAAACAAAAACATTTGGAGAAGCATTTGCCATCAAATTTAGGAGGTAGAATGGATCTTTCAATAATGAAAGGGAAAAGATCCTATGAATTCAGAAAATTAGCATTAATTCAAGGATCGAGTAAGTTTTTGTTTGTCTTTTTTTGTGGTGGTGATAGTAAGGCAGATCTAACATATTGATAGGTACTGGAAATAGTCAGTATTCAGAGAGAGATAGAAAAAGAATGATAGTAAATAATCATTGAAACAAATGAATGGAGGAGGCCCCAGCTAGAGAAGCTGGCAAGGAGATAAATTAGCTGTTCCTCTTGAAAAGGGGTAAAGGATAGTTGAAGGCATAATGGGGTTCTGAGGTATGGAATATAAAGAGGAAGGTAAAGATGTTTGGTATACTTTCATAGGAGACAAAGACATTTGCTGGGAGAAAGGGTGTAGAGAAGAGACTGAAGCTTTAAAGAAAGAAGAGAAAGTTTATAGAGTTCCTCCCCCTACCCCACTCCATGGAAGGAATCACAGACAAATACGGTATATTTATCCACTACAACAGGTCTCCTGACCCTAAATCTGGCTGTCTTTCTTTCCTTTACATTACATTGCTTCTTCATCAAGGACACAAGGAAAAAGTGAAAAGAGTGTTTCCAGGTAAACTGTTAGAGTTCAAAGATGTTAAGTAAATACAAAACTTTAAAAAATATTCCTCATAAATATGTTATACAAACAAAATTTGACTAAACAAATAGATTTTTTTTTAAAAAAACATTCTTTGAATATTGATTTGGAAATGAAAAGATAAGAGAGAAGAAATGTCAAATTATTTATTTCTGACAAAGTGAATAATAATTCAATCATTCTGTATGAATTGTGCATAATTTTGGAAAAACTGTACTATAGAATCATGTAGAATTTAAAGTCCACAAGAGATACTAACTAGTATTTTATTCTCAAACATACCAGATCAATAAGTAGGGAACAGCTATAATTCTAGTGCTTAGAATCACTGGTATCAGACAAATCTTTAGATAGGTTCTGTGATTCATGAAGCAGGACACTATTTTCCAGCTTTCCCATTGATTTTTGATACATCCAGAAAATTTATTTATACTTTGTTTCTTCACCAAGTATTAGTCTTGCAAAAGAAAAGTCTATCATGGAACCAAAGGCCTCTTTTCAAATCCTGTTCTTAGTCTTTAATCTTATCTATGAATCTTATCTTTAGTTTTCATTTGATGTACAATTTTTCTCTGTGCATTTCTCTGAACTCAATATAATGCCATGTGAGGACTCATTGATGAAATTGGGGGCATTTAGCCTGGAAAAAAAAAAGACTTGAGGATGATCACTGCCTAAAAATATTTGGGATCTAGTCATGTGGAAGAATGACTAGACTTTTTCTGCTTTTATCCAGAAGTGGCAGAATTTATAGGGAAAGATAGTTCAGTTCAATATAAGGATAAACTTCTTAACAATGACATACATCTAAAAATAGAATGGGTCACCTCAAATAGTTGTCAGTTCTTTAGAGTAGAGGTCTTTGAAGACTCAATGGATGATAACTTGCCAGTGATGACAATCATGTTTCAGAGGCAAAATGGGTTAGCAATTTTCGAAATCCCTCTTGACTCTTAAAATTGTTTAATAAGTTTCACTAGGAGTTAGGATTTCACTAGAATAATATATAGATGCCTATAAACACAAATAACACATTCATATATACACAAATATATATGTATACGTAATATGTTATGTCTATTTATCCATGACTATATACATATATTTCCCCCTAATTTGTTCTTTTGTTTTTTCTTAAAGAATTACATCTATTTCAGAAACTTGGACTGATTTTGTGTGTGTGTGTGTGTGTGTGTGTGTGTGTGTGTATGTGTATGTACAACCTTGCTTTTCCGTCTCTATCAATGTTAAAACATCTCCTGGCAAAAGTCTCCTTGATCTTCTCCTTCTTTTATTGCTAGTGTTCCCTCTTACCAAACCTCCTGCCTATCCCTGAATTACTTCACATATACTTTGAATATATTTTGCACTTATGTATTATATGCTGTCTCTCCCTATAAAATATAAGCTTTTTGAAAGCAAGGATTATTTTATTAAAATAGCCAATCAACACCCCCTTTCTTGATGGCCAAATTTTACATTCCAATATATTTTTCCAGATAAGCTAGAGTTGGTTTACACTGATGAAGATGAGTTTTGAGATACAAAATTAGCAATGATGTAAGGATATTGAAAGTGAGAGCTAGTGGTCAGAAAATTGTTGTTACTGTCCTTTCCAAAATTCTACTAGACATACCCTTTGGTGACTGCATGGCACACAAAATGTTATAGGGTGAGATGTAGCTTTTTAAAAAAATTGACATTCATTAAGTGCCAATTATGAGCATGACCCCCAGAATTAAAGAACAATGAAAAAAAAATCCTTGATATTAGGGAATTTATTTTCTATTGTATTACATACTCATCAAGTGAACTAGCCTGTTATAGATATAATAATTTGGATTATTCCAAATGTTTTAATCTTAAATTTTCAAAATATATATTTAAAGTATATTGTTTATATTCAGAAAAATAAGGATTTTTTTAAGTTTAGTTTTTTTAAATTATAAATTTAGCATCATTGTAGAGACTTCTGTTTGATAAAACTATGGAGGGGCTAGTCTATTGGGAAAATTGTATTAAATAATTATTGAGTGGCTACTATGTATGAAGGCCTATATTAGGAAGATGTTCAAAGATGAGAAGATGTAGTCTTAGAATCAGTGAATTTGCTACCTAATAAGCAGAAAAGAAAACATGTACATAGTTTCTCAAAGCTGGATGACCCAGGCAGGGGAAGTCAAAAGCACCAATTTTTGTCCAAATACGGGGTAGACATATAGAGAAGCAATAAAACAATGAGTTAACTTAAACTGCCCAGAATCCAGATTAGCTTCTAGTCTAAACTCCAGTATAATGGAATTACAAAGAATAGTAACAGCTTGCAAGGAATTTATAGCTAAAACCTTCCCTGCCCTCCCCTCCTCTGCCTCTTCCCCCCCCAAAAAAAAACCCCCAACAAAACCAGGTAGATTCAAGGTAAGAAGAGTATTGAGAAATACAGGGGAAAATCAGGTTAGTTTATTCTCTTTACTCTTAGGCAAGACCTAAGGGTCTAACACTATCTTAGATAGTTGACTATCTCTCTTGTGTATAATGACCTCTTTCTCACATTTCTTTTCTTGACTTCATTTTTTAAAAATAGCCCTCACTTTCAGGAAACTCTTCCTCATATTTAATAAAATTGCTCTATGGATTCCTAAGTAACAGGTGTGTTATACTCTTGACTACTTCTAGTCATAGAATAGCTTTGGGGGAAAATATATATATGAAGGATAGATAAAAACATGAGGATGTCTTTGACCATTCAGAAAACTTCATTCCAACATGTTGTAAAACAAGGGCGTTTTCACTTAACTAATATTTAAAACAGAAGTGTAATGTTTGTATATTCCTATTCAATTAAAATCTATACAAAATACCATTTTGAGCTCACTATATGAACATTCAATACAACACAAGCAGTAATGGCACCAATACATTGAGATGAATTATATTTTAGCATCTGGATTTGGAACATACTTTTCTACATATTGTCACTAATACATTCATTTTAACTTAATGTAAAATTTTTTCCAAATATTATTTCCAAATAAGTGATTCAAGTGGACACCTAAACAAAAACACATGTGCTTTATATTATCTTAGTAAAGAGTAAATATAAACAATTATGATTAAAGCAAAAGCGTGAAAAAAAACATACAAATCAATGATTTTCATTTTATTTTCCTTCCAGTGATCACAGAGTAATCAAAGATAGCTATTGATGGAATACAGCTTAAAATTTGTTTTTCATTTGAATTGAGAACAAAGAAAGATTCTGGATTTGTAGGTTTTGCAATTTCTTTCCCCGTAAGAAAGTGAGAACTTTTCTGTCTTCAATATGTTTTTTCTTCCTATTTACAAGAAAATACTCTTGACTTAAGCAGATGGACCTAGATAATTTCCTGCGTTCTCAGACACTATTTTGGAGCACAAAAATTAAGCCACTCTTTTGTTGAGTTTGGAAGCTCAAAATATGTACGGGGATGTTAAGGACACTGAAACTCGGAATTTTATGCCAGACGCCAAGGCATTAGACCATCAGTATCACACATAGTTTTGTTCAAATGTTTACTAAATATATGACACAGTCCTTTTTTACCACCTAATAGCGATCCAAAAGGATTCATCTGTCCAAAGAACCCTTTTTCTTGCCCTTCTTTACCATCTTTTTGGAAAGGTGAAGTGGTGAAGAGAGCTAAACCGGAATCCCTCCTAGACTTGTAATCTGCAAAATCCCAACCTTTTTGTCCTTCCTCAGAGGATCAGACTTTTCTCCGGCAGCCTTTGTTATTAAAGCAACACACCTTCAGCCATACCTCCAGCCTTTCCTTTTTTCTTTTAAAGAGATCTGGAAACATTTAAATCGATCGGGGGAGCGAGTGAGAGAGGGAGGAAGGAACAGAGAGAGGAGAGGTCTACTTACTGAGCAACCACTGCCGCGTTAGTGTGACTTGCTGGACCAGGGATGGGGAGTCACATCCATGGGCAGCCTAGAAACGAGCACAATGGCCTGCGTGCAGAGCGGACGCGCAGGAGCCAGCCGCCACCCTGCAAGAGGAGCAGAGGCGGCTCCACGGATTTCGGCTGGGCGGCCGGGAATGTGTGGATACAAGCTGCCTGCCTTCGCAGCCTAGCGAAACCCCCACCGTATCATTTTACCATATAAGGAGACAAAAGCCTCGGAGACACTCACTCTTTAAGGCTCCCAGCAGCTGGCATTCAACACTTTCTCTCGTCTGTAGTATGTGTGCGTGCGTGTATGTGTTTTCTTTTCCTCCCAAACACTCTGTCAGGCTCTTGCTTCAGCCAGACTCTCACTCCTCCTTCTAGCCTCCTTCCTCTCATCTCCTGCCACCTCCATTCCCACCCCCTTTCAACTACCTCTTTTCATCATGTTTTCTTTCTTTTCCTTTTAACCCAATGATGTCTTTATGGGAAAAACTTGATGAAAACCTAGCTGTATCAACTTACAGAAAGAGTTTTACACTCAGGCTGATACCAGCATTCCAGAACTCCTCACCTGGGGTACAGTGCCAAGCCCGGGGCGGTTGCTGTTGCTGCTCCTACTCCAGGAGTTATCGGAACCTGGTCACAAGCCGATGATTCTGTCAGCCTAAACATTCACCTTCTGTTTACAAATGAGGTGGGGAAGCAGACTTTGGGAGGAAGTGGGGGATTGGGGTGAGAGCGGAGGAAAGACTGGCCATTTGAAGAGCGGGAACAGTAAAACCAAGACATTTGCATACTTGGAGCTTCCCTTTAGTATACTTTTCAGTTCATAAAAGAAACTAGTAGAATGGTCAGGCAGTCAACCAACTAGCATTTATTAAGTGTCTACAATGTACCAGGTACTGTGCTAAACGCTGGCGTTGCAAAGAGATAAGAACACAACAATCAAAAAGCCAGTCCCTAATTCGCAAGGCGCTCAGAGTCTAAGAGGGACCAAAAACGAAATGAAAATGTAAAATCTTTTCTCTGAGAGACGAAGGCAAAAGATCAGCCCTTAGTTTCCTTTCCACTAGTAAAAATCAAAATTTTAGGTGATAAACGAAAACTCTGAAGGACTACAAACTCTACTGGTTCAGATCCATTAATTGAAAAAAGTCAACAACTCGATCCCCAGGGAAAGGAGATTGAGTAAGTGGGTGGGAGGGAAGGAAGAGGGGAAGAAGGGAGGGAGTTTGCATTGAAAGTCAGTCAAAGGGAACTTTGGGATTGTAATTGTTTCTTCTTCGGTGTGTAAAGAAAATTCAAGTTGTGAATTGTAGATCCAGGTCAAAGGAGATTAGTTGATAACCTGAACTGGGTGCTGTTAATATTAAATATAACTGATAGTAGTACAATTCAAAGATTGGGTAAAGTTCATCATAATACATGCTCTGAAGATAAAGGTTGAATTGGAAAGCCAGAGCACCAGGTTCAAATTCCTGTTCTTCAGTTTACAGTCTATGTGTGTATAGGCAAATATGAGACGCCTCTGAGCTTTCACTTTCCTTATCTCCCTCTGAAGGGGACTTGATGAGATGATCCCTAAGACCACATTTATGTTTTATAATTCTGTAAAAGAGATGTTCACTATTTTCTTGTTGAACTCAGAATTTACCAAAGGACCATCCGAATGATTAAGAGAGAGAACCCAGAATCAGCTCTTCATTTTATAGGTCAGCCAAGTAAATCACAAAGTTCATTAGTGAAAGAATCCAAAACTCTTGACTCTACATGAAGATAGGAGATTCTTATTTGTTTGTACAGAATTTTAAGGCTTAGAAACTAATCAGTCCTATTTGATTCTTCATTACCCCAAGTGGAGTTTTCTTGACAAAAATACTGAAGTGGTTTGCCATTTTCTTCCTCAACTCATTTTACAGATGAGGAAGCTGAGGCAAACAGGGTTAAGTGACTTGTCCAGGGTCATATAACAGCTAGTATGTGTCTGAGGCCAAATTTGAACTCAGAATGATGAATCTTCCTGACTTCAGGCCTGACATTCTGTGCACTGTGGCAACACACAGCTGACCTGGAGGTAACCATATAGATCATCTAATCCACTATTTTCATATTAGTCTCATGTTACTTAGTTCCAGAGAAGCTATGACTTGTCTAAAGCCATATAGGTAGTAAGTAACAGGGCTGAGGTCAAGACTCAGGTCTTCCTACTCCATAACTACCAAACAGATTATTACACTCAGAAACTACAGAGCTAGAGAGGGATTATGACTTGAACATGGTCACAGAACTAGGTTAAATATTAGAGATGGAATTTGAACCCAGGACTCTGAACCAGTGGTCTTTTTTTAAAAGTATATTTTGATACCTCATATAGGCACTCAACTAAAAATCATAACGGGTGAACATATGGAAAACTATAACAAAGCCATGTGAACATCACACTCATCAGGGTATATTGAAGGACTTTGAGGGAAAAAAATGGGAAGCATTATTGCTGAAGTTAAACAGCACAGTGACTCAAACTCTGGACTCAATAATTTACTAGTGACACATTATGGGGGGAGTGAGGTTCCCTGAGGGGTGGAGTAGGGTTGACAATATTCTAAATATAGATATGGAATCAGGAACTCTGAATCCTCACTGCAATTAGCCTTTCAATTTCCTTAAGTGAAGGGAAGCCTCTATTAGAAAAACTTGAGAAGAAAAAAGTCAAAAGGGCTGTTTTTTTAAAAAAACTGTAATTAAATAATTCACCAAAAATTCAAAGGGAAGACTTTTTTTTTTTTTTTTTTGGCAAGGGCACATAAGAATATAATTGATTGTTAAGAATGTACTCAAATAGCAGATTTATAGATCCATTCTTCTAAGCCTAAGTACGACTAGATCCGCAGGTGATTGAATATATTGTTTGTCTTTTGTTCTTGAAGAGGACCATGATATCAGGCAGGTGATGCTATGACATACAAGTGAATTGTATTTAAATGAAGGAGAGCTTAGCAGGTCATCTGCCTCACTTTCCTCTCCAGAACCATCTGGGTCCAGTGGCCAGATATAGATCAAAATGGCTAGAGATGGTCCTGGATGCATCTGGATGGAAGCTAAGGTCTTCAGAAGGTCTCAGTTTGACGGAAGCCATCCCTATTCAGTGATTAAGGCTTGGTAGAAACTGAAGCAAAGAATGGCCTCTTTCACCTAGGTCCCTCCTCCCCCCTAAAAAAAAAAAAATCTAAATAAATAAATAAAATTTGGAGGGAAGACCCTCAGGCTTTCTGAACAAAGCAGAAGTAATTGCTTTTTACTTTCAATCTGAGTGATTGGCTAGGATGACAGAAAAAGATAATGCTGAATGTTGGAGGGGATGTGGGAAAACTGGGATACTGATACGGATGCGTGCAGCCATTCTGGAGAGCAATTTGAAACTATGCTCAAAAAGTTATCAAACTGTGCATACCCTTTGATCCAGCAGTGTTTTTACTGGGCTTATATCCCAAAGAGATCTTAAGGAAGGGAAAGGGTGTCCCTTCACACCTTGTAATTGAACATTTGTGCAAAAATGTTTGTGGCAGCCCTCTTTGTAGTGGCTAGAAACTGGAAACTGAGTGGATGCCCATCAATTGGAGAATGGTTGGGTAAATTGTGGTATATGAATGTTATGGAATATTATTGTTGTGTAAGAAATAACCAGCAGGATGATTTAAGAAAGGCCTGGAGAGACTGATATGAACTGATGCTAAGTGAAATGAGCAGAACCAGGCAATCACTATACACTTCAACAACAATATTAAATGATGATCAATTCTGGTGAATGTGGCTCTCTTCAACAATGAGATGAACCAAATCAGTTCCATTTGTTCAATAATGAAGAGAATCAGCTACACCCAGTGAAAGAACTCTGGGAAATGAGTGTGAACCACAACATAGCAAATAACAAGCAAAGTAACTATATGGATATGTATACATATATTGTATTTAACATATACTTTAACTTATTTAACATGTATTGATCTACCTGCCATCTAGGGAAGGGGATGGAGAGAAGGAGGGGAAAAGTTGGAACAGAAGGTTTTGCAAAAGGTCAATGCTGAAAAATTATCCATGCATAGATCTTATAAATAAAAAGCTATAATAAAAAATACATTAAATCTGAGTTTATCAGAATTCAAACAATGATTTAATATAGCTAAAAAGGGATTAATAGCAATAACAAATATTAATAATAATAATAAGTATTATAAAATGTCCTGGACTACATAGTCAGAAAAACCTGCTTCAGATACTTCCAAGACTCTGGGCAAATCAGCTTCTCAGGACCTCAGTTTTTTCATTTATAAAATGGGGCAGTTCACTTTGGTAACCTTTAAGATTCCTTTTAGCTTTGGATCTATGGTCCATTGGTATGCCTACAGATGAATTCTGGCCTTCTTTGAAAAAATGGCAGATGCTAGATTGTCTCACATTTGGCAGGCAGAATGGAGGTATATGAATAGGCGAAAATCAAAACCTTATTATTAGTCAATGAGAGATCAATAATCGTTTTACACAATGATTCTTTCTTTTATGTATTCCCTTCCCATTTCTGTATTGCCTTAAGTTTTGCAAGGAACTTTACTCCCAGCAAACCTCTGAACTAGGAAGTATAGTAATTGTTGTTCAGTCATTTTGGTTCTGTCCAATTCTTCATGGCCCCATTTGGTTTTTTTTTGGCAAAGATACTTGGAATAGTTTTCCATTTTCTTTTTTAATATTATCTTACCCATTTTTACACCCTCATGAGTAAAAATGGGTGTAAGTCTCAGAGAGCTCATGTGACCTCTCAAACTGAGATCAAAGAATGTTTATACTTTAGTGTATAAATTATATTTCAATGAATCTCTGAACTCATTTATATGAATACTAACTCCATTCATGTAGATCACAACCCTTCTCCACTTTCACCACCTGTGTTAAATTTATCTTCATTCACCAAAATGCCAAAGATGTTCCACAGAGGATTCTGACTCTGATGCTTATGATTTCTGTGAGTTTGGACAAGTTATTTCATTTCCCTGGGTCTCTATTTCCTCATCTATAAAGTGAGAGTGTTGTATTTCTGTGATCTACCTAGCATGATGGAGATCTTTCTGTATCTTTTTCCATTTCTTTGGATTATGCCTACTATATCCATTATGACTCATGATATGAAACACCCATCTTCTATTCCTATTACACTTTTGTGGAATATCTCTTGTGTTAATTATTGTGAATAAGTCATTATTGGAAATACAATGAAGCCTAAATTGTATATGCCATTCATTTCTCCTTTGCCATTTGAGTCACATCTTTGATTCTTGGAGATTGTGATGTGTTAAGATTTGCAACCCTATGACATTAGCAGAACATTTATGTTAAATAGATGGGCTCTATACTATTCCTTCCAGGTTCAAACACAAACTTCTCTGTTGGGGATCTAAATCCTTTCACAATTTGATCTCAATTTATCTTTTCAGTCTTAATACATATTTGTGTCTCTTCATACCCTGTGGTTGAACAAAACTGGCCTCCTTGTTGCTCATACATGGCTCTCCATCTCTTATTTCCATCCTCCTATACTGGCTGTCTTCCATCCTGTATTTCAATTTCTTTTCACTTCTGCCTCTTAACATCCCTACTTTCCTTTAAGATGCAGCTGAAGTACCATCTTCTACATGAAGCTTTATCTAATCTTCCCTAGTGCCTTCCCTACCTTGTAATATTATATGACTAGATTTGAGTTTCTCAAGGGCAAAAAGAAGGAAGAAGGAAAGAAAGAAAAAAGATAAAGGGAGGAAGGAAGGGAGGAAGGAAAGAAGGAAGAAAAGAGAGGAAGGAAGATAAGAAGAAACAAAAGAAGAAAGGGGAAAAAAGAAATAGAGGAAAGAGAATATTTTTAGATCCTCATTACTCTATTTTTTTTTTGCCTCAATATTTACTAGTCGATACCTAACACATATCATTTGTGAACCAGGAAAGAACTAGCACAAATCACTTACCTGATTCTCTGAGTGTTATTGTTGTACCTAGAAAGGTTAATGAGAGTGAAACAACAAGAAGGGAAAGAAAACGAGTTTAAAAAGTAAGGAAAAATGAGAGAAACACATGATTAAGCTAGGATTGAAGGAATAGGAAAAGATCTAATCTATTAATAACTTTGTATCTGATCTGGCCTTAGGATAACATTTAGGTTCCAAAGGAATTGGGTGAAGGATCCTGTGTAGTGACTCAACACTAAAATTATCCTCACTTTGTGAATATTACTCAGCACAAGGAATGGATCTGAGGAGAAGGGGTCTTAAGAGAGAATGTCAAGAACTTGTGTCTGGGGGTGGAGGGTTGGGAAGGAATGCAGGATAACTGCAGATTTTTCAGGATAGCAAAGGGCTGAGTAGCAGCTTAAGATGAGTGTGTTCTATGTGAATGCCTTCAGCATCAATGTCCCAAGATAAAATAGATTTTTTTTAGTTGAAATCATGGCTTAATTCTTATTTTCACTCTTATACTTATTATTCCCTTTCTATGCACATAAATATATAAGCTTTAAGGAGTCTTTCTATATTAATTTTCTACATAATTTGTGTTTATGTGTAACACACTGTACTTAGAGAAGTTATGCAAAAATAATCAAAATATATTTCCTATTCTCAAGTAGTTTATAATCTAGTAGTATCTTTGCTGGTGCTTACTAATTTTTATTTTCTCCTGGGCACATATAATTGTCAAGACTGTGGTTAAGTAGAGAGGAAAATGGAAATATAGAATCAAATATCTAGATCTAGAAGAGAACTTAAGAAGCAATCTTGTATAATCCTCTCATATTACAGATGAGTAAACTGAGTCCCAGAGAGATTAAGTGATTTGCCTAAATTCACACAGGCAGCAAGCTTTAGAAGTAAGACTTTAGAGATAAGAAAATACAGATTTTCTAAGGAAAGAACCAGGACTGTCTCTAATGTATCATATATTGTTTCTACTGTATCATATCGGAATGCAGATTGCTCAAAGATTCCCCATGTCCTGATTTTCATCATAGAGTTATTAGAGAATTTAAACTCCAGAATAATACAGGTTATGGAGGAGGAAAAAATAACTTTATTTTTAGAAGAAAAACTAGAGTATGGGAAACCTTTCTTTTATATTCTAAAATGACACTATGGTTGTGTGAGTGCCTGGTACCTACATGAGTGTAATGACACATTTTAATGTGTAATTTGCAAGTTTTACCACCTAGGAAATGTGAGTCAACTCCACTTGTTAGCCTTTTTTGATAGGTTAGTTCCTGTTATTTTCTTTGTCTTGAAACAAGCATATTTGCAGCTCTGCCTCTGTTTGCTCAGAGGAAATGCTCAGCCCACCATGAAGTCAGCTTTTATAATTACAAATAAATAAACAAAAGGC